>NC_090726.1:200664149-200674149 GCF_036898095.1 Palaemon carinicauda
TAAAAAGGCTTAAAACTATTTTCTTTTATCTTTCATTACGAAACACATTTACAATCTTACAATTTATAACATATATAAATAATTTTTTTTTCTTATTTTACATATACTGTATTTAGAATTGAAATTTTAACAATTTTTATTAATACATTTTCAAATAAAATATATATCGACTCTTATAACATATATAAATAAATATTTTTTATTTTGATTTTACATATACTGTATTTAGAATTGAAATTTTAACAATTTTTATAAATATATTTTCAAAAAAAAATATATATCGACTCTTATAACATATATAAATAAATATTTTTTTTATTTTATTTTACGTATACTGCATTTAGAATTGAAATTTTAACCATTTCTATAAATATGTTTTCAAATAAAAAATATATCGACTCCAATACTTTTAATATAAGTTTTTCAAATTAATAGTACGAGAATTTGATGACCAAACTCTAAAACACGACAGAATTTATAGAGTTTAAAAAATCGTAAAAGAAGTTTATGTAAGATCCTTAATGCATGAACGTCCTAAATATTTACAATCGACCAATCTTTAATCCTTTACAACTTCTCTTTATATAAATAACATTTATCGGGTAATTTTGATGTTGTTCAAGGGCATATTACTTTAAATAATCCGAAAGCCATTCTATCCCGTTCGTAATACGAGACAGGCAGTTAATTCTAATAGGCAGGCCTTCTCCATCATGAGGCTCAATACTACACAGTATTCTAGAAGTTTTATTCCAGCTGTTACCAAGATGAGGAATGATCTTCCTAATCGGGTAGTTGAATCAGTAGAACTTCAAAAGTTCAAAGTAGGAGCAAATGTTTTTATGCTGACCAGGCTGACACGAGTCTTTTTATTGTTTATATATGACATATCTGTTTTTGACGTTGTTAATAGTTTATATAGGACATATCTGTTTTGACGTTGTTACTGTTTTTACAATGATTTATTGTTAATTTATTCTCATCATTTATTTATTTCCTTATTTCCTTTCCTCACTGGGCTATTTTTCCCTGTTAGAGCCTTTGGGCTTATAGCATCTTGCTTTTCCAACTAGGGTTGTAGCTTGGCTAGTAGTAATAATAATAATAATAATAATAATAATAATATATAAGAATTATTATAATCTAAAGTACACGAGAAGTGAAAACTTGACGGCTTAATATTTACGCATACGCACGCGCGCGCGCGCACACACACACACACACACAAACGCAGACACAGATTCAACCCTTCCCACCCCCTCCCCCCTTCCCTAACTAAAAACCGAATGTTTTGGAACTTTGAGGGGGAGTGTGGTTTCCGAGTGTACCCCTGGGGATGAGAACCCTGTCTGCGGGATAAGACTACTCCCTCCTTCCCCCTACCAGACGGATAGGGAGAGACCAAGTAGTCATACGTCTGGCAAAGCCACTGAGCGTGACAATACAATATATAATATATATATATATATATATATATATATATATATATATATATATATATATATATTTATACATGTAATTTCTATACAATAAATATATATATATATATATATATATATATATATATATATATATATATATATATATATATACACTGTATTTTTGGGCTCAAGCCATGTCGTCCTGATGGAAGTTCCTATAGGGTAGCTTCCTAGGGTATATTACAACTACGGCGATATTCCCAGAGAATTTACCTTAAGGTACCAGAATTCTAACTCCTGGAGCGAATATCCCTCCTGAAAGGGATATCGCGACATATCAGAGGACGTATTCTTGACACGCCACATGGCAATCTGCATCCCGAACAGAGATTTCATCTCGCAGGGGGCGATTGGCAAGAAACGAATTCGGGAAAGAAAAAGGGGAGCCGCTCCCAAGGCTCCCTATCTTCCGATTCGTATGCGTGCCTGGCGCCAATCCTGGCGCCATCTGTATTCCTTTTTGCGTAGCTTAACAACTCGGTGTTTTTTCCTGTGTTTCTCGCAAATCTTGGATTTATTCTACTTTTCATGGCTTCTTCGTCTTCGTCGGCCTCTGATAAGTTGAGTACCATGTCTTTCATGTATAAATGTAGGCTCTTGGTAAATTTTTGAGTGATTAATAGGATTAATCTTTGTTACAAGAGCCGTAGCCTACCGGAGGCGTCATGGACGCTGTCGCTCGCTAGGTATAAGTTTAGTTAGTCAGAGCGACATTCCCGGTTGTTTTGCTTTAATAAATTTTAGCTATTTAGCATTACATAGGATTTCCTTTCGTGCTTAGTATTATTTTGGCGAAGTATTCGCCATTCTGGCCTACGCTAGGCCATGTAGCCTAGTCGTTTGGTCCTAGTACTTCATGCATGATTTTGGTTTTTCCGAGTGTAATAAAATTTTATTGAAGCTTTAGGCTATGTTTTATACATTTAAGATTGTGTGGAATATTTCCAAGATAGTATACGAGTGAGTTTCGGTGATTTAGGTAATCGATTCTCTTGGTGCCTAGGCTAAGTTGCTTATGGAGCCTTAGTATACTTTCTCATACTCCCCGGTTGCTTTCTTTTCTTCGGAGAAGGTATGCAATCCCTTTCCCTCTGTTTAAGCCTTGGGCTTATCCCTAAGTGGTTTTTTTCCGAATTAATTTTCGATAAAACTATACTGGGGTGTTACTGTACCTTCCTGTTCCAGTAAGTCTGGTTCAAAGAGGGACAGAACAACAGAGTTTTTAGTCTGAGTCTGTGCTTGTCTGGCTTGGGGTAGAGTCTCCCTCGCTGGCCTGACACAGACAAAGGTGGCTTAGCCTCCTTAGGTCACTACCGAAGGTTTCTGTGGATATGATTCCTTCTTTTGTGATCTACCAGACTAGTCCTTGTTGCTGTTCTCGGGGGAGGATAAGTTTCTTTCCCTGGGAGTGGCAACACCTTCCTTGCTTTGGTGCTCTGGGAGCTGGCAAGTATTGCTGGCCTCCCCCCTTAGATCTCCCTTAGGCTAAGATAAGTTTCTTGGCTGCGGGTGATCCGTCACTAAAGCAAGGTTGGTAGGACCCTCTTTTGTCCCTTCCCCCTCTATCTCCGTAATGGCCTAGCCATTACAGTACTGTACGTCGTTCTACATCTGGACCTAGTATAGGTTAGGATGTGGAATTGACTCGGCCCCTGCCGGCCGGCAGAGCTGCCGGCCGGCAAGGGTCTTATATTTTGAGTGCTGCCCGGACCTCCCTTGGTCCCTTATCCATGCCTGCCTGTAGAGCCAGACGGTATTGGCCAGGAAGCCTGAATTAGATTCTCCCCTTCCTTATATGCACTCTTTCGGATTGCCGGGCTTGGAGGTAGTGTACACTCTTATCCCGGCATCCATCCTATTTTTCTTCTAGTGCTGTACCCGACCCGGCTGCCGGCCTATGAGGCCGGCAGCCGGGCAGGTGTAGTCCTCTGGTTCTTTTGCTGCCGGCTGGCATCGGTCCTGTACCTTTGCCGGCCGGCTAATGTCAGCCCTTGTCTGCCGGTCACCAAGAGTGCGGCCAGCAGCTGGGTACTACCTTGTGTAGTTGCCGGACGACATTGGCTGTTGCCGGCCGGCAATTGCTGCCGACCGGCACATGCATTTGAACCAGAGTTCTGCCGCCTTATAGCTGTTAAGTAGTATACTTTAAAGCTAGTTATGGTGTGTGCCGGCCGGCACGTATCCTCCTATACTGTACTAGTATTCTTCAGTATAACATATACAGTAAGAGGAAAACTATAGTATGGGTTTTGGTACAGCACTGTGTGTTCTAACACTTTTGTGTTTTCTTGCACAGTCCTTTGCTGTTGCCCTACAGATAGAAAAGTGAGTTCTTTCCTGTCTATTATCCAGGATTTTAAAATCATTGCTTAGGTGTGAGCTCCACCTGTTTCCTCTGGAAACTTTGCATTGGTTACTCTAGAAGAGATTAACCATTTGATTTTATTATCTGGAAGGCTGCAACAATGGGTTGTGAGGGAAACACAAGTGTGTCTCTTTCCTTTCTGAACTGTTATGCTATACTATGCATATCCAGTGATATATAGTTCACTTGATACTCATGGAAATTTCTTCTCTTTACAGAAGGACCCTCCGAAGTGCAGAAGTGCTTTCTGCAACGTCCGTAGCAAGAACCTCTGCGGACATGAGTTTTGTAGGAGACACGCAGCATGCGCTGTCTCCAAGGATGATCTCCGGTATTGGGACCCTCAGGTATGTACTGTGTGCACTAACCTGATTACTGAGGCCTTTGATTCCCCTAGGACGGCGGAATCAAGGGATATAGCTAGGAAGAAGCTTCGTACCTGGGTAAGGGGCTTCCAAAAGAACACTTCTGGCCCTTATCTTCCAAGTGAGAAGATGAGGGCGTATCTTTTCCCTAAGGCATCAGCTGATGCAGTGATTCCCCAGCCTCAAGAGGAGATCCCCCAAGTTCAGATCCAGGTGGATGCTGACGTCGCGGTCGCGATGCAAGATATCCAGTTAGATGACAAGATGTCTGATGTGGACGAGTGTCTGGAGGAAGACCTCCTGGCAGAAGCCCAGGATGAAGTTCAAGCCCCAGACGTTGTAGAGGTAGAGGTCGACGAGGTGTCGGCTACTCCGGTTCAGATTCCGGAGCCTATTCCCTCAACATCGGCCGGTCTCCCAGTAGAGCTGGGACAGGCCCTCTCTTCTATTGTTGGAATGATCCAACAAATGCAGAAGGAGAATCAGGAGAAGGCGGCTGCAATGGAACTGCGAATGCAGTGCCTTGCAGAATCACATGGGCCCCAGAAAAAGCTCAATGTGAAAGACCTTCCCTTGTGCTCAGATGCTAACCCATGGAGGTATGCTGAGCACATGCCGATGACGACTGGAAAGATCGTCATCTCGGATAAGCTGGGCTCAGTTCCCCTGGAGGAGGTGGAATTCTGGCCCAGCAAGGCATCATATCCGGACTGTTATGTCCGGCTGAGGAAGGAACCAGCTTCAAAGGAGGAGACAGAGCCGAAGGAGGTCATAGTGATGGACCATGCTAAGGTTCAAGCTCTACTTTCATCCTCGATGAAAGAGAGGGGCTTCTCTAACTCAAAGGTAGCCGCATTGAACAGGAAGCTCCCTTCCTTTGTGTCCTCGCCTACTAGAGCCTTCCCCTTTTTACAGAAAGGGTTTGCGGCTGTACTAAAAGCAGTCGAGGCCGGCAAGCCTTGCCCCTCCCTAGAGGAGTGTAAACCCTTGTCGCTGGCCCTGCCTATGGACCACAAAGACTGGAAGGACGTCCATCTTACGTTCTCAGTAGGAAAGTTGGAGGCTGATATTGCCGGACGTCAGTTCGGCGAGGACCTCCCTAAGCTGTCTGACTTTCTTTTGCGAAGAGAGTTCGAGACAAAAGAAAGACTGGCTGCCTCAATGTCTCTTCAGACTACTCTCGAGACGATGGCAAGTGACCCCAAGGTCCATGAAATGTTCATGGTGGTGGCCAAGACTCAGCTGGCCACAGTGACGAAGGACCTTTATGGCTTCGTCAAGGTAAGGAGAGCTTGTAGGGAGTTCGTGTTCACCTCGGCTACGGTGAGGCACGAGCCAAGGAAAGTAATCTCCTCCAACATTTGGGGAAAAGACCTTTTCCCTACCGACTTGGTCAAAGAAGTTGTTGATAAGGCCGCCTTGGAGAATAGAAACCTTCTCCAGAAGTGGGGCCTGGCTATCAAAAGAAAGTCTTCCCCGGATGAGGGTCCTCAACCAAAGAGGAAGACTATGAGGACTAGGCTACCATCTCGGCCAGCCAAGCCTGTTAGACAGCAACAGCAACTGCAATTGCCATTGCCCCCAGTGCCCCAGATCGTGGCACAAACCCCGACCACTTTTCAGTGGGTACCCCAGGCCGTGTCGACACAGTCCACGGCATTCACCCCAGCGTTCGAAGGGCAGTCTACTTCCTTTCGAGCAAAGCCTAGAGGAGCAGCCAGAGGCTCGTCTAGACGCCCCTCAAGGGGAAGGGGATTCAGGGGTGGTCGTGGTCAGGAAGGCAAGACCTCAGGACGGCAGTCCAAGTGAGGTGATACCGGTAGGAGGGAGACTTCTGAAATTTCGGGATCGGTGGACCTTCGATCCCTGGGCCCACAGCCTACTCAAGAATGGACTGGGCTGGAGCTGGTATAGCACTCCACCCCCGTGCCTTCGGTTTTTCCAACACTCCACCCCCGTTATGGAGGAGTACGTTCAAGAACTGTTGGAGAAGAAAGGTGATCCGAAGGGTGAAGCCCATCAATTTCTAAGGGAGGCTGTTTTGTGTTCCCAAGAAAGACTCGGAAAAGCTCAGAGTCATTCTGGACTTGTCGCCACTCAACAAGTTCATAGTGAATTGCAAATTCAAAATGCTAACACTGCAACACATAAGGACCTTACTGCCCAAGAGGGCATATTCCGTCTCTATAGACTTGTCAGACGCCTATTGGCACATTCCAATCAGCCATCGACTCTCCCCCTACCTAGGGTTCAGGCTACAACGAAGACTATATGCCTTCGGAGCCATGCCATTCGGGCTAAACATAGCCCCAAGGATTTTTACGAAGCTTGCGAGCGTAGCTCTCAAACAATTACGCCTAAAGGGAATTCAGGTAGTAGCCTACCTGGACGACTGGTTGGTGTGGGCAGCATCCGAGACAGAATGCTTGCAAGCTTCCAGTCAAGTGATCCAGTTCCTAGAGTACCTAGGCTTCAAGATCAACAGAAAAAAGTCTCGACTTTCTCCATCTCAAAAGTTCCAGTGGCTGGGAATCCACTGGGACCTTTTGTCACACCGTTTCTCCATCCCGGCGAAGAAAAGGAAGGAGATAGCGGGTTCTGTCAAGAGACTTCTAGATTACGAAAGGATATCAAGACGCGAGCAGGAGAGGGTACTGGGCTCTCTCCAGTTTGCTTCGGTGACAGACCCAGTGCTAAGAGCACAGCTAAATGATGCAATCGGAGTTTGGAGAAGTTATGCATCAAACGCGCGAAGAGATCTGAGAAGACCAGCCGCTTTGGCTAAGTACTTTTCTCAGGCCTTGGTCCCAAGCCAGACATCTAAAGAAGTCGGTTCTTCTTCAGCCACCTCCCCCGTCGGTGACGATTCACTCAGACGCCTCGAAGGAGGGATGGGGAGGTCACTCTCATCGGAAAAAAGTCCAGGGGACTTGGTCCAAGCTATTCAAGACCTTTCACATAAAACTTTCTAGAAGCTATGGCAGTGCTCCTTACCTTAAAGAAAGTCTCCCCGCGTCACTCGATCCACATAAGGTTGGTGATGGACAGCGAGGTAGTTGTGAGATACTTGAATCGACAAGGATTGAGGTCACCACCTCTCAACCAGGTGATGTTGGCCATCTTCCGATTGGCGGAAAAGAAGAAGTGGTACCTGTCGGCAGTTCACCTTCAAGGAGTCCGCAATGTGACGGCGGACGCTCTATCCAGGTTCACACCGATAGAGTCGGAATGGTCCTTAGACGCAGGATCATTCTCCTTCATTCTGAATCAAGTCCCAGAACTGCAGATAGACCTCTTTGCGACGAAAGACAACAAGAAGTTGCCCCTGTACGTGCCCCATACGAGGACCCCTTAGCGGAAGCAGTGGACACAATGTCCCTCGACTGGAACAGATGGTCCAAGATTTATCTGTTCCCTCCTCACAACCTTCTGTTGAGGGTCCTCAACAAACTGAGATCCTTCAAGGGGTAGCGGCAATAGTGGCCCACAAGTGGCCGGACAGCGTGTGGTTCCCCCTGGCATTGGAACTGTAGCTGAAGTTTGTACCGCTACCAGATCCAGTTCTGACCCAGCGAGTCCAGAAGTCAACTGTCTGCGCTTCATTACAGAAAACCCGGACCCTGCAGCTCATGATTTTCTCTCCCTAGCGGTGAGAAAGCGTCTCGGGATTTCGAAAGCCAGCATAGACTTCCTTGAGGAATATAAGTGCAAATCTACTAGAAGGCAATATGAGTCATCTTGGAGAAAATGGGTGGCCTTTTTTCAAGGCGAAGAATCCGCAGGAGATCTTGACAGACTTCTGCTTATCTTTCTTCTCCACCTCCATGGTCAAGGATTGGCAGCTAACACGATTTCAGCGTGTAAGTCTGCTTTGACAAGACCCATTCTATATGCCTTCCAGGTCGACCTAGGTAACGAGATCTTTAATAAAGTCTCGAAAGCCTGCGCTAGGCTCAGACCTTCAGCACCTCCAAAGCCCATTTCATGGTCTTTAGACAAGTTCTTCATTTCGCTTCTCTGTTGAGCAATGAAGAGTGTGCGTTAAAGGATTTGACACAAAAAGTTATTTTCCTATTTGCACTTGCGTCCGGGGCGAGTTAGTGAGATTGTAGCCCTCTCGAGAGAGGCAGGTCGTGTTCAGTTCCTGGATGGGGGAGAACTGAACCTGTTTCCGGATCCTACGTTTCTCGCCAAGAATGAGTTACCCACCAACAGGTGGGGTCCCTGGAGAATCTGCCCTCTGAAAGAAGATGCATCTATATGTCCAGTAGAATGCCTAAAGGTCTATCTTCATAGAACTTCAGACTTCAAGGGTGGTCAACTATTCAGGGGAGAAACATCAGGCTCAAATTTATCTCTGAATCAACTCAGAGCGAAAATCACATATTTTATTCGCAGAGCGGATCCTGACAGTACACCCGCAGGTCACGATCCGAGGAAAGTTGCCTCATCCTTAAATTTCTTTAATTGTATGGATTTTGAACATCTCCGTTCATACACTGGCTGGAAGTCTTCCAGAGTGTTCTTTCGCCACTATGCGAAGCAAGTAGAGGAACTAAAGAGATCTGTGGTAGCAGTGGGTCGCGGTGTTAACCCTACTGTTTAACTCTGCGAGGAACAGTGGTCTTAATTGGGACGATTAATTCCAGGGTGAGTGTGTAGTTACATACTGTACTACAAACTAAGTGAGGGCACTGTGTTGCTCATGTAGACTGTTCCATTTCCGAAGGTGAACTTAGCATAAGTGCAGACATGTGTGCCGAGCGTTTCTAACGCTAATGTCATTGATTTGTAATACAGACTTTTATGACTTTGATACCTCGGTATCTTAAAAGTGGCATTTAATGTTTTTTCTTTCAGACAAACAAGTTCTGTTTACTATCATACTTATGCTTAAAGTTTTGGGTTATCCTCTTCTTATGTATATATATATATATATATAATTGTGGTTAACCTGTCTATTTATTGCCTGTCAATAAACTGGTTCTTGGGAACCTTGCGTCTCCTTCACCTGTGTCAATTTATTGGTATAATTGAGCATTCATTCTATGTACCTTAACTGGGATAATTCTAATAGAATTGTTCCTTTATGCAAGCTATGTTGCATTGGTTTTCCTCCTATGCGGATATAAAACCTTTGTCCAATACAAGTATTGTGCGGAGAACTGGTCGATATTTCATATTGACGCAGTGATTCTTTACAAACTATGCTTTACTTAATATAGGGCGAGACCACTATATTAGCTTGCCTGGTATTCATACATAGGTATATGTACTCTTCGAGACTTTTCCAGAGTCTAGTAGGACTCTTCCCTGTAGGGGGCAGGAAGCTCTAACATGGTTTATAGTTAGTTGAAAAGATGTATAACGGTAACATCTTAGGTCTCTAGGTCTAGTCGACCGGGAAAAATTACATCCGGGGAGTACGGCACGTTCTGAGAATCCACAGATACAGTAATGCTCTGGTATACTTCCATCAGGACGACATGGCTTGAGCCCAAAAAACGGATTTTGAGCGAAGCGAAAAATCTATTTTTGGGTGAGATGGCCATGTCGTCCTGATGGACCCGCCCTTGCCTTTCTAAGAAAGGGCCGTAGGACCCCTCCCTACATACAGTATCTGTAGCACCTCGTGTATGCTACAAGGAATACAGATGGCGCCAGGATTGGCGCCAGGCACGCATACGAATCGGAAGATAGGGAGCCTTGGGAGCGGCTCCCCTTTTTCTTTCCCGAATTCGTTTCTTGCCAATCGCCCCCTGCGAGATGAAATCTCTGTTCGGGATGCA
>NC_090726.1:200676649-200679149 GCF_036898095.1 Palaemon carinicauda
GAGCGGGTCTCACTCACCTCATGTACTTTATAAAAACAATTGTTGTCTCTCAGCATTTTCATTGAACATTCTCTTAGTTTTACTCATATTCATTTTCAGTCCTAACATTGCTGCCATCTCTATTGAAATCTTCTATCATCCTTTGTCATTGCTCCCATGATTCATAAACACAACTATGTCATCTGCAAATCTCAAGTTGTTAAAGTATTCCCCATTAATATTAATTCCTTCATTTTCCCAATCTCATGTACTTTAAATTAATAGGTTGTGTACACAACAGAGACATACAGTATACACACATTTCCAGCCTGACATCGCAACATACAAATTTGGCAGCGTATGCTACGTTAACTGAAACATGGCAACATTGTGTGAAGGGGTATCCCCTGTATGAGCCCCCCCCCCCCTCTAACCCTGATTGGTGGGCCTACAGTAAATTGGGAAATATGAAAATAAACGGGTTGACACATACAGACCAGAACGTTTTTCCACTTTCTATTAAAACATATGACTTTTCGTTGCAATACTTCAAGTTATTGTTTGCCCTCCTTGAAACATTCTTTCAAATAGAATTAAAAGAATTCCAATTAAAATCATACATACTTTACACAAACATTATAATAAAACAATCAAAATGATGAATTTGGAAATAAATATACCATATATTATACTTGGAAGTTGCCATATATTCTCTGGCTAAAATCTCTCTCTCTCTCTCTCTCTCTCTCTCTCTCTCTCTCTCTCTCTCTCTCTCTCTCTCTCATATTTTAGCCTTACATTCATGTAGCCAACTCTCCCTCTCTATTACATTTTAGCCTCACATTCATGGAGCCATCCCCCTCTCTCTCTCTCTCTCTCTCTCTCTCAACAGCGAGACCACTTACACCAGCGCTAATCCAGGCTCCTCGATACAGGAAAAACACCTGAAATTCCCCCTTTCCAAAATTCTAGCAGTCCTCGTCCAATCCATTTGACGAGACCTGTGATGTTCCCTCGCGCAATTTCCCGGTAATCAAATGGACTTTGAACTCCTGGATGCGCTGATATGACGCAGAGTGGTCCCCCAACCCTTTCAACTGCGACGTCGGAGCGATGTCGTCGTAGAATAAATGGCCATAAATAGCGTTAACCTCATTAGTGCATCTGTCAATAGGTCAAAGGTCATGATACAGACGGGTGTTTATCAAAGAGGTGATGGCCATAAATACAAGCATATAGAAATGTGGATGTGAAAGCGATAATTAGGATATATGAAAGGGTAGTTATGGTGATTCATATTTATGGCAGTGGTGTGATAATGTTGAGAGAGAGAGAGAGAGAGAGAGAGAGAGAGAGAGAGAGAGAGAGAATGTTGAATGCAAATAAGAGAGATAATGTTGAGAGAGAGAGAGAGAGAGAGAGAGAGAGAGAGAGAGAGAGAGAGAGAGAGAGAGAGAGAGAATGTTGAATGCAAATGAGAGAGAGAGAGAGAGAATGTTAAATGCAAATGAGAGAGAGAGAGAGAGAGAGATAATGTTGAATGCAAATGAGAGAGAATGTTGAATGCAAATGAGAGAGAGAGAGAGAGATAATGTTGAATGCAAATGCGAGAGAGAGAGAGAGAGAGAGAGAGAGAGAGAGAGAGAGAGAGAGAGAGAGAAATTTGGAAATTTTCTTTGGAAGGTATACGTGGAAACTTAGAGAAGACTAGCAGGATGGAAAATTAAAAGGACTTGTACCCTGTCTGTATAGTATTATAATCTGGATATGTGCAGCCCTATATAATTAAAATAACCCAGTCTCTTATTTTCGAACTGCAAAATCATGGCTGAAGCCTTCGTGCGGAATACTTCCAGAGATTTTACTCGTTCACTAGAAGCAGGTCGAATCTGGTAACTTCCAAGGCATCATTTACCTTTGTCTCAAAAATTCATGCCTCCTCTTAATACCTCTTCCACCAGGCTACCTTAACCTATCACTTACGAATTGAATACTAATTTAAAAAACCTATCTTCCTCTATTCTCTCCACATGACTTGACCATCCAGAAATATGGCTCTCTATTCTAACACTTGCGCTTACTCTTGGGCTACACATACTTATCTCGACATTTCTCACCTGTTTGTTTACTTCTTATAAAACATGTGGGGATGAAGTAGCTGGCCTCTCACCCTAAATAACGTACGTTCAATGGAGTTATTAATACGAAGGCGTCTACCCTCTCTTGATAGTCCAATTACTGACCAGACCCAACGTTGCTTTGTCTGAATGAATGCGTATAGCAAAATCATTAAACATATTTACAGGTTTAAAGGCTGCTCATGAATGGCAGCGGCAAGGGACAGTGACATTGTCCTATCAAGCAGGACAACGCGCTAGAGACTGAGCATATAGACATATGATCAGCGTCCAAGCCCCCTCTCCACTCAAGCTAGAAGCATGGAGGGCCAGGCAATGGTTGGTGATGACTCAGCAGATAGACCTATATGCTCCCCCAAACACCACTCCCCTACTAGCTCGCA
>NC_090726.1:200691649-200694149 GCF_036898095.1 Palaemon carinicauda
GCTACCTTTGATAAAAGACATTAGAGAGGGCGCATCAGGCAACCGACCCCTTAATGTAGGGATAACGGTGGGAAAGAGGTAGGAGAAGAAAAAGATAAGCTGAAGGATGATATGGAAAAAAGAGATTTGGTGAAAGAGGATGCCTTTGATAGAAGGCATTGCAGAGGGCGCATCAGGCAACCGACCCTTTAATGTAAGGATAACAGAGGGAAAGAAGATAAGGTGAAGGATGATATGGAGAGGAGAGGTTTGGTGGAAGAGCCTACCTTTGATAAAAGGCATTGGAGAGGGAGCATCAGGCAACCGACCCCTTAATGTAGCGATGGGAAAGAAGAGCAGATGTACTTTACTTTGTACTCAATTAAAGAGTAGAGACAAATCTTTTCTCTATAACGTCCCTGACTGGTGAACACCAGACTGGGGTTCGAGTCCTGCTCAAACTCGTTAGTTCATTTGTTCGCTGTAACGTCACCATCCTTGTGAGCGAAGGATGGAGGGTTTGGGGGAGCCTATAGGTTTATCTGCCGAGTCATCAGCAGCCATTGCCTGGACCTACCTTGAGTGGAGAGTGGATTGGGTGCTGATCATATGTATATATGGAAAGTCTCTAGGGCATTGTCCTGCCTGATAGGGCAATGTCACAGTACTTTGCCTCTGCCATTCATGAGCGGCCTTTAAAAGCCTTCAAAATTATATTCTATGGAAATTCGAAAATCCAACAACACAGATAAAGAAAGGGATAATATATAGATTAGCGTAAAATTCAACAACAATTTCATTTACTTTTCTCAATAACTTTAAAGGTTTAAGGGCCGCTCATGAATGGCAGAGGCAAGGAATAATGACATTGATTTATCAAGTAGGACAATGCCCCAGAGACTAACCATATTACATATGATTAGCGGCCCAAGCCCCCTCTTCACCCAAACTAGGACCAAGGAGGGTCAGCAGATAGACCTATATGCTCCCCCCAAACACCCCATCCTTAGCTCACAAGGATGGTGAGGATGCAGCGATCAAAGGAACTAACGAGTCTGAGGGGGACTCTAACCCCAGTCTGGCAATCACCAGGCAAGGACGCTACCTCCAGGCCATCACAACCCTATTGATCATTAACGTACTTAATAGCATATGTTATTTTCGTAATGTCAATATCACTTGAAAATCACACATTTAATAGGTATACATTATCATTTAAAAATGCTAATTTTAATAGGTATACATTACCAATTAAAAATCCCACTTTTAGTAAGTATAAAATAAAAATAAAACATTCTTCTACCGATCCATAAATAATTTCTACCGATCCATAAATAATTTCTACCGATCCATAAATAATTTCTTTAGTTCCAACCTTAGTAAGAAAGGTGATAAGCAAATGTTCTGGAAAATTCAGATGATTATACAGTATGTACGAGTAATGACTATTTATGGACAATGACGCACATACACCATTACCATTAAATAACATCAATAAATACAAAAACATTTGTGGGAATTTTTTTTCCAGGAATAGAACGTAAGCATTTATGCCACGGCGAAACAATAATACGTATACATTACTATACCTTTGTACTATGAATATATATATATATATATATATATATATATATATATATATATATATATATATATATATATATATATATATATATAAAAATCAAAGACTTTTTGCTTAATTGATAACCAGTTTTCGCAAAATGATACGTTAGGCCTTGCGATACTTTGTATGTATATCCCCTAATACGTTGTACGTATAAGCCCTCAATATGCGGTTTGCATGAGCCTACTGTATTGATACGTTTTACGTATAAGATCTAATTATACGTTTTACATATCAGCCCTAGAATGTTTTACGTACTAAACCTAAAGGTGCGTTGTACGTATAAGCCCTAAAGATACGTTTAACATATATGACCTAATGATGATATTTTTATGTATAAAACCTAATGATACGTTGTACGTATTAGCCCTGGTGATACTTTTCACGTATAAAACCTGATGATACGTTGTACGTATTAGCCCTGATGATACTTTTTGCGTACAAGACCTATGGTACGTTGTACGTATAAGTCCTTTTGATACGTTGTTCGTATAAGCGGTAATGATACGTTTTACGTACTAACCCTAAAGCTACGTTGTACGTATAAGCCCTCAAGTTACATTGTGCGTAATAGCCCTTATGATACTTTTCACGTATACAACCTAATGATACGTTGTACGTATTAGCCCTGATGATACTTTTTACGCATAAGACCTAATGATACGTTGTATGTATTAGCCCTGATGATACTTTTTACGCATAAGACCTAATGATACGTTTTACGTATAAAATCCAATGATACATTGTTCGTATAAGCCCTTATGATAAGTTTCCCGTATGAAAACTAACGATACGTTCTACACATTAGTCTTAAAGATACGTTTTACGTACAAGATCTAAAGATACGTCATACGTACTGTACAGACCTTTCGGTCCTTTTTCGAAATTTTGACCTGG
>NC_090726.1:200696649-200721649 GCF_036898095.1 Palaemon carinicauda
CCAAGGCGTCTATTCAGCGCCAAAGAGTAGCAGAAGAAAGCCCTGCGGTACTACTCAGAAATAGAATCTTGAAAGAGGCTAAATAATAAATACTTTTAGAATAAGATGATCTAATGCCTGGCCTTCCCTGGTACTAACATGGGTACAAAAGGGGATTTCCTGGCCCTCCCTGGTCCTAGCTTGGTTGGAGAGCGCGCTTGGGTGCAATGCAAAGTCATATGGGCAAGTGTATTGGTCAGTCTCTATGCAATGCGAGTCATATGGGCAAGTATATTGGTCAGTCTCTATGCAATGCAAGTCATATGGGCAAGTATAATGGTCAGTCTCTATGCAATGCTAGTCACATGGGCAAGTATAATGGTCAGTCTCTATGCAATGCTAGTCACATGAGCAAGTATAATGGTCAGTCTCTATGCAATGCGAGTCACATGGGCAAGTATAATGGTCAGTCTCTATGCAATGCGAGTCACATGGGCAAGTATATTGGTCAGTCTCTATGCAATGCGAGTCACATGGGCAAGTGTATTGGTCAGTCTCTATGCAATGCGAGTCACATGGGCAAGTATAATGGTCAGTCTCTATGCAATGCGAGTCACATGGGCAAGTGTATTGGTCAGTCTCTATGCAATGCTGGTCAAATGGGCAAGTATAATGGTCAGTCTCTATGCAATGCGAGTCACATGGGCAAGTGTATTGGTCAGTCTCTATGCAATGCTAGTCACATGGGCAAGTGTATTGGTCAGTCTCTATGCAATGCGAGTCACATGGGCAAGTGTATTGGTCAGTCTCTATGCAATGCGAGTCACATGGGCAAGTGTATTGGTCAGTCTCTATGCAATGCGAGTCACATGGGCAGGTATATTGGTCAGTCTCTATGCAATGCGAGTCACATGGGCAGG
The DNA here is from genome assembly GCF_036898095.1 of Palaemon carinicauda. Taxonomy (NCBI): domain Eukaryota; kingdom Metazoa; phylum Arthropoda; class Malacostraca; order Decapoda; family Palaemonidae; genus Palaemon; species Palaemon carinicauda. The sequence goes on from NC_090726.1 coordinate 200,697,549, forward strand.
TATAATGGTCAGTCTCTATGCAATGCGAGTCACATGGGCAGGTATAATGGTCAGTCTCTATGCAATGCGAGTCACATGGGCAGGTATATTGGTCAGTCTCTATGCAATGCGAGTCACATGGGCAGGTATACTGGTCAGTCTCTATGCAATGCGAGTCACATGGGCAGGTATACTGGTCAGTCTCTATGCAATGCGAGTCACATGGGCAGGTATACTGGTCAGTCTCTATGCAATGCGAGTCACATGGGCAGGTATACTGGTCAGTCTCTATGCAATGCGAGTCACATGGGCAGGTATACTGGTCAGTCTCTATGCAATGCGAGTCACATGGGCAGGTATACTGGTCAGTCTCTATGCAATGCGAGTCACATGGGCAGGTGTACTGGTCAGTCTCTATGCAATGCGAGTCACATGGGCAGGTATACTGGTCAGTCTCTATGCAATGCGAGTCACATGGGCAGGTGTACTGGTCAGTCTCTATGCAATGCGAGTCACATGGGCAGGTGTACTGGTCAGTCTCTATGCAATGCGAGTCACATGGGCAGGTGTACTGGTCAGTCTCTATGCAATGCGAGTCACATGGGCAGGTGTACTGGTCAGTCTCTATGCAATGCGAGTCACATGGGCAGGTGTAATGTTCAGTCTCTATGCAATGCGAGTCACATGGGCAGGTGTACTGGTCAGTCTCTATGCAATGCGAGTCACATGGGCAGGTGTAATGTTCAGTCTCTATGCAATGCGAGTCACATGGGCAGGTGTACTGGTCAGTCTCTATGCAATGCGAGTCACATGGGCAGGTGTAATGTTCAGTCTCTATGCAATGCGAGTCACATGGGCAGGTGTACTGGTCAGTCTCTATGCAATGCGAGTCACATGGGCAGGTGTAATGGTCAGTCTCTATGCAATGCGAGTCACATGGGCAGGTGTACTGGTCAGTCTCTATGCAATGCGAGTCACATGGGCAGGTGTAATGGTCAGTCTCTATGCAATGCGAGTCACATGGGCAGGTGTACTGGTCAGTCTCTATGCAATGCGAGTCACATGGGCAGGTGTAATGGTCAGTCTCTATGCAATGCGAGTCACATGGGCAGGTGTACTGGTCAGTCTCTATGCAATGCGAGTCACATGGGCAGGTGTAATGGTCAGTCTCTATGCAATGCGAGTCACATGGGCAGGTGTACTGGTCAGTCTCTATGCAATGCGAGTCACATGGGCAGGTGTACTGGTCAGTCTCTATGCAATGCGAGTCACATGGGCAGGTGTACTGGTCAGTCTCTATGCAATGCGAGTCACATGGGCAGGTGTACTGGTCAGTCTCTATGCAATGCGAGTCACATGGGCAGGTGTAATGGTCAGTCTCTATGCAATGCGAGTCACATGGGCAGGTGTACTGGTCAGTCTCTATGCAATGCGAGTCACATGGGCAGGTGTAATGGTCAGTCTCTATGCAATGCGAGTCACATGGGCAGGTGTACTGGTCAGTCTCTATGCAATGCGAGTCACATGGGCAGGTGTATTGGTCAGTCTCTATGCAATGCGAGTCACATGGGCAGGTGTACTGGTCAGTCTCTATGCAATGCGAGTCACATGGGCAGGTGTATTGGTCAGTCTCTATGCAATGCGAGTCACATGGGCAAGTGTACTGGTCAGTCTCTATGCAATGCGAGTCACATGGGCAAGTGTATTGGTCAGTCTCTATGCAATGCGAGTCACATGGGCAGGTATACTGGTCAGTCTCTATGCAATGCGAGTCACATGGGCAAGTGTATTGGTCAGTCTCTATGCAATGCGAGTCACATGGGCAAGTATAATGGTCAGTCTCTATGCAATGCGAGTCACATGGGCAGGTATAATGGTCAGTCTCTATGCAATGCGAGTCACATGGGCAGGTGTATTGGTCAGTCTCTATGCAATGCGAGTCACATGGGCAGGTATAATGGTCAGTCTCTATGCAATGCGAGTCACATGGGCAGGTGTATTGGTCAGTCTCTATGCAATGCGAGTCACATGGGCAGGTATATTGGTCAGTCTCTATGCAATGCGAGTCACATGGGCAGGTGTATTGGTCAGTCTCTATGCAATGCGAGTCACATGGGCAAGTGTATTGGTCAGTCTCTATGCAATGCGAGTCACATGGGCAGGTGTATTGGTCAGTCTCTATGCAATGCGAGTCACATGGGCAAGTGTATTGGTCAGTCTCTATGCAATGCGAGTCACATGGGCAGGTGTATTGGTCAGTCTCTATGCAATGCGAGTCACATGGGCAAGTGTATTGGTCAGTCTCTATGCAATGCGAGTCACATGGGCAGGTGTATTGGTCAGTCTCTATGCAATGCGAGTCACATGGGCAAGTGTATTGGTCAGTCTCTATGCAATGCGAGTCACATGGGCAAGTGTATTGGTCAGTCTCTATGCATTGCGAGTCACATGGGCAAGTGTATTGGTCAGTCTCTATGCATTGCGAGTCACATGGGCAAGTGTATTGGTCAGTCTCTATGCATTGCGAGTCACATGGGCAGGTATATTGGTCAGTCTCTATGCAATGCGAGTCACATGGGCAAGTGTATTGGTCAGTCTCTATGCAATGCGAGTCACATGGGCAGGTATATTGGTCAGTCTCTATGCAATGCGAGTCACATGGGCAGGTGTATTGGTCAGTCTCTATGCAATGCGAGTCACATGGGCAAGTATATTGGTCAGTCTCTATGCAATGCGAGTCACATGGGCAGGTATAATGGTCAGTCTCTATGCAATGCAAGTCACATGGGCAGGTATATTGGTCAGTCTCTATGCAATGCGAGTCACATGGGCAGGTATATTGGTCAGTCTCTATGCAATGCGAGTCACATGGGCAGGTGTATTGGTCAGTCTCTATGCAATGCGAGTCACATGGGCAGGTGTATTGGTCAGTCTCTATGCAATGCGAGTCACATGGGCAGGTGTATTGGTCAGTCTCTATGCAATGCGAGTCACATGGGCAGGTGTATTGGTCAGTCTCTATGCAATGCGAGTCACATGGGCAGGTGTATTGGTCAGTCTCTATGCAATGCGAGTCACATGGGCAGGTGTATTGGTCAGTCTCTATGCAATGCGAGTCACATGGGCAGGTGTATTGGTCAGTCTCTATGCAATGCGAGTCACATGGGCAGGTGTATTGGTCAGTCTCTATGCAATGCGAGTCACAAGGGCAGGTGTATTGGTCAGTCTCTATGCAATGCGAGTCACATGGGCAGGTGTATTGGTCAGTCTCTATGCAATGCGAGTCACAAGGGCAGGTGTATTGGTCAGTCTCTATGCAATGCGAGTCACATGGGCAGGTGTATTGGTCAGTCTCTATGCAATGCGAGTCACAAGGGCAGGTGTATTGGTCAGTCTCTATGCAATGCGAGTCACATGGGCAGGTGTATTGGTCAGTCTCTATGCAATGCGAGTCACAAGGGCAGGTGTATTGGTCAGTCTCTATGCAATGCGAGTCACATGGGCAGGTGTATTGGTCAGTCTCTATGCAATGCGAGTCACATGGGCAAGTGTATTGGTCAGTCTCTATGCAATGCGAGTCACATGGGCAAGTGTATTGGTCAGTCTCTATGCAATGCGAGTCACATGGGCAAGTGTATTGGTCAGTCTCTATGCAATGCGAGTCACATGGGCAGGTATATTGGTCAGTCTCTATGCAATGCGAGTCACATGGGCAAGTGTATTGGTGAGTCTCTATGCAATGCAAGTCACATGGGCAGGTATAATGGTCAGTCTCTATGCAATGCGAGTCACATGGGCAGGTATATTGGTGAGTCTCTATGCAATGCGAGTCACATGGGCAGGTATAATGGTCAGTCTCTATGCAATGCGAGTCACATGGGCAGGTATATTGGTGAGTCTCTATGCAATGCGAGTCACATGGGCAGGTATATTGGTCAGTCTCTATGCAATGCGAGTCACATGGGCAGGTATATTGGTGAGTCTCTATGCAATGCGAGTCACATGGGCAGGTATATTGGTCAGTCTCTATGCAATGCGAGTCACATGGGCAGGTATATTGGTCAGTCTCTATGCAATGCGAGTCACATGGGCAGGTATATTGGTCAGTCTCTATGCAATGCGAGTCACATGGGCAGGTGTATTGGTCAGTCTCTATGCAATGCGAGTCACATGGGCAGGTATATTGGTCAGTCTCTATGCAATGCGAGTCACATGGGCAGGTGTATTGGTCAGTCTCTATGCAATGCGAGTCACATGGGCAAGTGTATTGGTCAGTCTCTATGCAATGCGAGTCACATGGGCAGGTGTATTGGTCAGTCTCTATGCAATGCGAGTCACATGGGCAAGTGTATTGGTCAGTCTCTATGCAATGCGAGTCACATGGGCAGGTGTATTGGTCAGTCTCTATGCAATGCGAGTCACATGGGCAAGTGTATTGGTCAGTCTCTATGCAATGCGAGTCACATGGGCAGGTGTATTGGTCAGTCTCTATGCAATGCGAGTCACATGGGCAAGTGTATTGGTCAGTCTCTATGCAATGCGAGTCACATGGGCAGGTGTATTGGTCAGTCTCTATGCAATGCGAGTCACATGGGCAAGTGTATTGGTCAGTCTCTATGCAATGCGAGTCACATGGGCAGGTGTATTGGTCAGTCTCTATGCAATGCGAGTCACATGGGCAAGTGTATTGGTCAGTCTCTATGCAATGCGAGTCACATGGGCAAGTGTATTGGTCAGTCTCTATGCAATGCGAGTCACATGGGCAAGTGTATTGGTCAGTCTCTATGCAATGCGAGTCACATGGGCAAGTGTATTGGTCAGTCTCAATGCAATGCGAGTCACATGGGCAGGTATATTGGTCAGTCTCTATGCATTGCGAGTCACATGGGCAAGTGTATTGGTCAGTCTCTATGCAATGCGAGTCACATGGGCAGGTATATTGGTCAGTCTCTATGCAATGCGAGTCACATGGGCAATTGTATTGGTCAGTCCCTATGCAATGCGAGTCACATGGGCAGGTATAATGGTCAGTCTCTATGCAATGCGAGTCACATGGGCAGGTATATTGGTCAGTCCCTATGCAATGCGAGTCACATGGGCAAGTATATTGGTCATTCTCTATGCAATGCGAGTCACATGGGCAAGTATATTGGTCAGTCTCTATGCAATGCGAGTCACATGGGCAAGTATATTGGTCAGTCTCTATGCAATGCGAGTCACATGGGCAAGTATATTGGTCAGTCTCTATGCAATGCGAGTCACATGGGCAGGTATAATGGTCAGTCTCTATGCAATGCGAGTCACATGGGCAGGTATATTGGTCAGTCTCTATGCAATGCGAGTCACATGGGCAGGTATAATGGTCAGTCTCTATGCAATGCGAGTCACATGGGCAGGTATATTGGTCAGTCTCTATGCAATGCGAGTCACATGGGCAGGTATATTGGTCAGTCTCAATGCAATGCGAGTCACATGGGCAGGTATATTGGCCAGTCTCTATGCAATGCGAGTCACATGGGCAGGTATATTGGTCAGTCTCTATGCAATGCGAGTCACATGGGCAGGTATAATGGTCAGTCTCTATGCAATGCGAGTCACAAGGGCAGGTATATTGGTCAGTCTCTATGCAATGCGAGTCACATGGGCAGGTATATTGGTCAGTCTCTATGCAATGCGAGTCACATGGGCAGGTGTATTGGTCAGTCTCTATGCAATGCGAGTCACATGGGCAGGTGTATTGGTCAGTCTCTATGCAATGCGAGTCACATGGGCAAGTGTATTGGTCAGTCTCTATGCAATGCGAGTCACATGGGCAAGTGTATTGGTCAGTCTCTATGCAATGCGAGTCACATGGGCAAGTGTATTGGTCAGTCTCTATGCAATGCGAGTCACATGGGCAAGTGTATTGGTCAGTCTCTATGCAATGCGAGTCAAGTGTATTGGTCAGTCTCTATGCAATGCGAGTCACATGGGCAGGTGTATTGGTCAGTCTTTATGCAATGCGAGTCAAGTGTATTGGTCAGTCTCTATGCAATGCGAGTCACATGGGCAGGTGTATTGGTCAGTCTCTATGCAATGCGAGTCAAGTGTATTGGTCAGTCTCTATGCAATGCGAGTCATATGGGCAGGTGTATTGGTCAGTCTCTATGCAATGCGAGTCAAGTGTATTGGTCAGTCTCTATGCAATGCGAGTCATATGGGCAGGTGTATTGGTCAGTCTCTATGCAATGCGAGTCAAGTGTATTGGTCAGTCTCTATGCAATGCGAGTCATATGGGCAGGTGTATTGGTCAGTCTCTATGCAATGCGAGTCAAGTGTATTGGTCAGTCTCTATGCAATGCGAGTCATATGGGCAGGTGTATTGGTCAGTCTCTATGCAATGCGAGTCATATGGGCAGGTGTATTGGTCAGTCTCTATGCAATGCGAGTCATATGGGCAGGTGTATTGGTCAGTCTCTATGCAATGCGAGTCATATGGGCAGGTGTATTGGTCAGTCTCTATGCAATGCGAGTCATATGGGCAGGTATATTGGTCAGTCTCTATGCATTGCGAGTCATATGGGCAAGTATATTGGTCAGTCTCTATGCAATGCGAGTCACATGGGCAGGTATATTGGTCAGTCTCTATGCAATGCGAGTCACATGGGCAAGTATATTGGTCAGTCTCTATGCAATGCGAGTCACATGGGCAGGTGTATTGGTCGGTCTCTATGCAATGCGAGTCACATGGGCAAGTATAATGGTCAGTCTCTATGCAATGCGAGTCACATGGGCAGGTGTATTGGTCGGTCTCTATGCAATGCGAGTCACATGGGCAGGTGTATTGGTCAGTCTGTATGCAATGCGAGTCACATGGGCAGGTGTATTGGTCGGTCTCTATGCAATGCGAGTCACATGGGCAGGTGTATTGGTCAGTCTGTATGCAATGCGAGTCACATGGGCAGGTGTATTGGTCGGTCTCTATGCAATGCGAGTCACATGGGCAGGTGTATTGGTCAGTCTGTATGCAATGCGAGTCACATGGGCAGGTGTATTGGTCGGTCTCTATGCAATGCGAGTCACATGGGCAGGTGTATTGGTCAGTCTGTATGCAATGCGAGTCACATGGGCAGGTGTATTGGTCGGTCTCTATGCAATGCGAGTCACATGGGCAGGTGTATTGGTCAGTCTCTATGCAATGCGAGTCACATGGGCAGGTGTATTGGTCGGTCTCTATGCAATGCGAGTCACATGGGCAGGTGTATTGGTCAGTCTCTATGCAATGCGAGTCACATGGGCAGGTGTATTGGTCGGTCTCTATGCAATGCGAGTCACATGGGCAGGTGTATTGGTCAGTCTCTATGCAATGCGAGTCACATGGGCAGGTGTATTGGTCAGTCTCTATGCAATGCGAGTCACATGGGCAAGTGTATTGGTCAGTCTCTATGCAATGCGAGTCACATGGGCAAGTGTATTGGTCAGTCTCTATGCATTGCGAGTCACATGGGCAAGTGTATTGGTCAGTCTCTATGCAATGCGTGTCACATGGGCAAGTGTATTGGTCAGTCTCTATGCAATGCGAGTCACATGGGCAAGTGTATTGGTCAGTCTCTATGCAATGCGAGTCACATGGGCAAGTGTATTGGTCAGTCTCTATGCAATGCGAGTCACATGGGCAAGTATATTGGTCAGTCTCTATGCAATGCGAGTCACATGGGCAGGTATATTGGTCAGTCTCTATGCAATGCGAGTCACATGGGCAAGTATAATGGTCAGTCTCTATGCAATGCGAGTCACATGGGCAGGTATATTGGTCAGTCTCTATGCAATGCGAGTCACATGGGCAAGTATAATGGTCAGTCTCATGCAATGCGAGTCACATGGGCAGGTGTATTGGTCAGTCTCTATGCAATGCGAGTCACATGGGCAGGTGTATTGGTCAGTCTCTATGCAATGCGAGTCACATGGGCAGGTGTATTGGTCAGTCTCTATGCAATGCGAGTCACATGGGCAGGTGTATTGGTCAGTCTCTATGCAATGCGAGTCACATGGGCAGGTGTATTGGTCAGTCTCTATGCAATGCGAGTCACATGGGCAGGTGTATTGGTCAGTCTCTATGCAATGCGAGTCACATGGGCAGGTGTATTGGTCAGTCTCTATGCAATGCGAGTCACATGGGCAGGTGTATTGGTCAGTCTCTATGCAATGCGAGTCACATGGGCAGGTGTATTGGTCAGTCTCTATGCAATGCGAGTCACATGGGCAGGTGTATTGGTCAGTCTCTATGCAATGCGAGTCACATGGGCAGGTGTATTGGTCAGTCTCTATGCAATGCGAGTCACATGGGCAGGTGTATTGGTCAGTCTCTATGCAATGCGAGTCACATGGGCAGGTGTATTGGTCAGTCTCTATGCAATGCGAGTCACATGGGCAGGTGTATTGGTCAGTCTCTATGCAATGCGAGTCACATGGGCAGGTGTATTGGTCAGTCTCTATGCAATGCGAGTCACATGGGCAGGTGTATTGGTCAGTCTCTATGCAATGCGAGTCACATGGGCAGGTGTATTGGTCAGTCTCTATGCAATGCGAGTCACATGGGCAAGTGTATTGGTCAGTCTCTATGCAATGCGAGTCACATGGGCAGGTGTATTGGTCAGTCTCTATGCAATGCGAGTCACATGGGCAAGTGTATTGGTCAGTCTCTATGCAATGCGAGTCACATGGGCAAGTGTATTGGTCAGTCTCTATGCAATGCGAGTCAGATGGGCAAGTGTATTGGTCAGTCTCTATGCAATGCGAGTCACATGGGCAAGTGTATTGGTCAGTCTCTATGCAATGCGAGTCACATGGGCAAGTGTATTGGTCAGTCTCTATGCAATGCGAGTCACATGGGCAAGTGTATTGGTCAGTCTCTATGCAATGCGAGTCACATGGGCAAGTGTATTGGTCAGTCTCTATGCAATGCGAGTCATATGGGCAAGTGTATTGGTCAGTCTCTATGCAATGCAAGTGTATTGGTCAGTCTCTATGCAATGCGAGTCATATGGGCAAGTGTATTGGTCAGTCTCTATGCAATGCGAGTCATATGGGCAGGTATATTGGTCAGTCTCTATGCAATGCGAGTCATATGGGCAGGTGTATTGGTCAGTCTCTATGCAATGCGAGTCATATGGGCAGGTATATTGGTCAGTCTCTATGCAATGCGAGTCATATGGGCAAGTATATTGGTCAGTCTCTATGCAATGCAAGTCATATGGGCAAGTATATTGGTCAGTCTCTATGCAGTGCGAGTCATATGGGCAAGTATATTGGTCAGTCTCTATGCAATGCGAGTCATATGGGCAAGTATATTGGTCAGTCTCTATGCAATGCGAGTTATATGGGCAGGTGTATTGGTCAGTCTCTATGCAATGCGAGTCATATGGGCAGGTGTATTGGTCAGTCTCTATGCAATGCGAGTCATATGGGCAGGTGTATTGGTCAGTCTCTATGCAATGCGAGTCATATGGGCAGGTGTATTGGTCAGTCTCTATGCAATGCGAGTCATATGGGCAGGTGTATTGGTCAGTCTCTATGCAATGCGAGTCATATGGGCAGGTGTATTGGTCAGTCTCTATGCAATGCGAGTCATATGGGCAGGTGTATTGGTCAGTCTCTATGCAATGCGAGTCATATGGGCAAGTGTATTGGTCAGTCTCTATGCAATGCGAGTCATAAGGGCAAGTGTATTGGTCAGTCTCTATGCAATGCGAGTCATATGGGCAGGTATATTGGTCAGTCTCTATGCAATGCGAGTCATATGGGCAGGTATATTGGTCAGTCTCTATGCAATGCGAGTCATATGGGCAGGTGTATTGGTCAGTCTCTATGCAATGCGAGTCATATGGGAAGGTGTATTGGTCAGTCTCTATGCAATGCGAGTCATATGGGCAGGTATATTGGTCAGTCTCTATGCAATGCGAGTCATATGGGCAAGTGTATTGGTCAGTCTCTATGCAATGGGAGTCATATGGGCAGGTATATTGGTCAGTCTCTATGCAATGGGAGTCATATGGGCAGGTATATTGGTCAGTCTCTATGCAATGGGAGTCATATGGGCAGGTGTATTGGTCAGTCTCTATGGAATGGGAGTCATATGGGCAGGTGTATTGGTCAGTCTCTATGCAATGGGAGTCATATGGGCAGGTGTATTGGTCAGTCTCTATGCAATGGGAGTCATATGGGAAGGTGTATTGGTCAGTCTCTATGCAATGGGAGTCATATGGCAGGTGTATTGGTCAGTCTCTATGCAATGGGAGTCATATGGGCAGGTGTATTGGTCAGTCTCTATGCAATGGGAGTCACATGGGCAGGTGTATTGGTCAGTCTCTATGCAATGCGAGTCATATGGGCAGGTGTATTGGTCAGTCTCTATGCAATGCGAGTCATATGGGCAGGTGTATTGGTCAGTCTCTATGCAATGCGAGTCATATGGGCAGGTGTATTGGTCAGTCTCTATGCAATGCGAGTCATATGGGAAGGTGTATTGGTCAGTCTCTATGCAATGCGAGTCATATGGGCAGGTGTATTGGTCAGTCTCTATGCAATGCGAGTCATATGGGCAGGTGTATTGGTCAGTCTCTATGCAATGCGAGTCATATGGGCAGGTGTATTGGTCAGTCTCTATGCAATGCGAGTCATATGGGCAAGTGTATTGGTCAGTCTCTATGCAATGCGAGTCATATGGGCAGGTGTATTGGTCAGTCTCTATGCAATGCGAGTCATATGGGCAAGTGTATTGGTCAGTCTCTATGCAATGCGAGTCATATGGGCAAGTGTATTGGTCAGTCTCTATGCAATGCGAGTCACATGGGCAAGTGTATTGGTCAGTCTCTATGCAATGCGAGTCACATGGGCAGGTGTATTGGTCAGTCTCTATGCAATGCGAGTCACATGGGCAGGTGTATTGGTCAGTCTCTATGCAATGCGAGTCACATGGGCAGGTGTATTGGTCAGTCTCTATGCAATGCGAGTCACATGGGCAGGTGTATTGGTCAGTCTCTATGCAATGCGAGTCACATGGGCAGGTATAATGGTCAGTCTCTATGCAATGCGAGTCACATGTACAGGTATATTGGTCAGTCTCTATGCAATGCGAGTCACATGGGCAGGTATATTGGTCAGTTTCTATGCAATGCGAGTCACATGGGCAGGTATATTGGTCAGTCTCTATGCAATGCGAGTCACATGGGCAGGTGTATTGGTCAGTCTCTATGCAATGCGAGTCACATGGGCAGGTATATTGGTCAGTCTCTATGCAATGCGAGTCACATGGGCAGGTATATTGGTCAGTCTCTATGCAATGCGAGTCACATGGGCAAGTGTATTGGTCAGTCTCTTTGCAATGTGAGTCACATGGGCAAGTGTATTGGTCAGTCTCTATGCAATGCGAGTCACATGGGCAAGTGTATTGGTCAGTCTCTATGCAATGCGAGTCATATGGGCAAGTGTATTGGTCAGTCTCTATGCAATGCAATGCGAGTGTATTGGTCAGTCTCTATGCAATGCGAGTCATATGGGCAAGTGTATTGGTCAGTCTCTATGCAATGCAAGTGTATTGGTCAGTCTCTATGCAATGCGAGTCATATGGGCAGGTGTATTGGTCAGTCTCTATGCAATGCAATGCAAGTGTATTGGTCAGTCTCTATGCAATGCGAGTCATATGGGCAGGTGTATTGGTCAGTCTCTATGCAATGCGAGTCATATGGGCAGGTGTAATGGTCAGTCTCTATGCAATGCGAGTCATATGGGTAGGTGTATTGGTCAGTCGCTATGCAATGCGAGTCATATGGGCAGGTGTATTGGTCAGTCTCTATGCAATGCGAGTCATATGGGCAGGTGTATTGGTCAGTCGCTATGCAATGCTAGTCATATGGGCAGGTGTATTGGTCAGTCGCTATGCAATGCGAGTCATATGGGCAGGTGTATTGGTCAGTCTCTATGCAATGCGAGTCATATGGGCAGGTGTATTGGTCAGTCGCTATGCAATGCGAGTCATATGGGCAGGTGTATTGGTCAGTCGCTATGCAATGCGAGTCATATGGGCAGGTGTATTGGTCAGTCGCTATGCAATGCGAGTCACATGGGCAGGTGTATTGGTCAGTCCCTATGCAATGCGAGTCACATGGGCAGGTGTATTGGTCAGTCCCTATGCAACGCGAGTCACATGGGCAAGTGTATTGGTCAGTCTCTATGCAATGCAAGTGTATTGGTCAGTCACTATGCAATGCAAGTCATATGGGCAAGTGTATTGGTCAGTCTCTATGCAATGCGAGTCATATGGGCAAGTGTATTGGTCAGTCTCCATGCAATGCGAGTCATATGGGCAGGTGTATTGGTCAGTCTCTATGCAATGCGAGTCATATGGGCAAGTGTATTGGTCAGTCTCCATGCAATGCGAGTCATATGGGCAGGTGTATTGGTCAGTCTCTATGCAATGCGAGTCATATGGGCAAGTGTATTGGTCAGTCACTATGCAGTGCGAGTCATATGGGCAAGTGTATTGGTCAGTCTCTATGCAGTGCGAGTCACATGGGCAGGTGTAGTGGTCAGTCCCTATGCAATGCGAGTCACATGGGCAGGTGTAGTGGTCAGTCCCTATGCAATGTGAGTCACATGGGCAGGTGTAGTGGTCAGTCCCTATGCAATGCGAGTCACATGGGCAGGTGTATTGGTCAGTCCCTATGCAATGCGAGTCACATGGGCAGGTGTATTGGTCAGTCCCTATGCAACGCGAGTCACATGGGCAAGTGTATTGGTCAGTCTCTATGCAATGCAAGTGTATTGGTCAGTCTCTATGCAATGCAAGTCATATGGGCAAGTGTATTGGTCAGTCTCTATGCAATGCGAGTCATATGGGCAAGTGTATTGGTCAGTCTCTATGCAATGCGAGTCATATGGGCAGGTATATTGGTCAGTCTCTATGCAATGCGAGTCATATGGGCAGGTATATTGGTCAGTCTCTATGCAATGCGAGTCATATGGGCAGGTATATTGGTCAGTCTCTATGCAATGCGAGTCATATGGGCAGGTATATTGGTCAGTCTCTATGCAATGCGAGTCATATGGGCAGGTATATTGGTCAGTCTCTATGCAGTGCGAGTCATATGGGCAAGTGTATTGGTCAGTCTCTATGCAGTGCGAGTCATATGGGCAAGTGTATTGGTCAGTCTCTATGCAATGCGAGTCATATGGGCAAGTGTATTGGTCAGTCTCTATGCAGTGCGAGTCATATGGGCAAGTGTATTGGTCAGTCTCTATGCAATGCGAGTCATATGGGCAGGTGTATTGGTCAGTCTCTATGCAATGCGAGTCATATGGGCAGGTGTATTGGTCAGTCTCTATGCAATGCGAGTCATATGGGCAGGTGTATTGGTCAGTCTCTATGCAATGCGAGTCATATGGGCAGGTGTATTGGTCAGTCTCTATGCAATGGGAGTCATATGGGCAGGTGTATTGGTCAGTCTCTATGCAATGCGAGTCATATGGGCAGGTGTATTGGTCAGTCTCTATGCAATGGGAGTCATATGGGCAAGTGTATTGGTCAGTCTCTATGCAATGGGAGTCATATGGGCAAGTGTATTGGTCAGTCTCTATGCAATGGGAGTCATATGGGCAAGTGTATTGGTCAGTCTCTATGCAATGGGAGTCATATGGGCAGGTGTATTGGTCAGTCTCTATGGAATGGGAGTCATATGGGCAGGTGTATTGGTCAGTCTCTATGCAATGGGAGTCATATGGGCAGGTGTATTGGTCAGTCTCTATGGAATGGGAGTCATATGGGCAGGTGTATTGGTCAGTCTCTATGCAATGGGAGTCATATGGGCAGGTGTATTGGTCAGTCTCTATGCAATGGGAGTCATATGGGCAGGTGTATTGGTCAGTCTCTATGCAATGGGAGTCATATGGGCAGGTGTATTGGTCAGTCTCTATGCAATGGGAGTCATATGGGCAGGTGTATTGGTCAGTCTCTATGCAATGGGAGTCATATGGGCAGGTGTATTGGTCAGTCTCTATGCAATGGGAGTCATATGGGCAGGTGTATTGGTCAGTCTCTATGCAATGGGAGTCATATGGGCAGGTGTATTGGTCAGTCTCTATGCAATGGGAGTCATATGGGCAGGTGTATTGGTCAGTCTCTATGCAATGGGAGTCATATGGGCAGGTGTATTGGTCAGTCTCTATGCAATGGGAGTCATATGGGCAGGTGTATTGGTCAGTCTCTATGCAATGGGAGTCATATGGGCAGGTGTATTGGTCAGTCTCTATGCAATGGGAGTCATATGGGCAGGTGTATTGGTCAGTCTCTATGCAATGGGAGTCATATGGGCAAGTGTATTGGTCAGTCTCTATGCAATGCGAGTCATATGGGCAGGTGTATTGGTCAGTCTCTATGCAATGCGAGTCATATGGGCAAGTGTATTGGTCAGTCTCTATGCAATGCGAGTCATATGGGCAGGTGTATTGGTCAGTCTCTATGCAATGCGAGTCATATGGGCAGGTGTATTGGTCAGTCTCTATGCATTGCGAGTCATATGGGCAGGTGTATTGGTCAGTCTCTATGCAGTGCGAGTCATATGGGTAGGTGTATTGGTCAGTCTCTATGCATTGCGAGTCATATGGGCAGGTGTATTGGTCAGTCTCTATGCAGTGCGAGTCATATGGGCAGGTGTATTGGTCAGTCTCTATGCAGTGCGAGTCATATGGGCAGGTGTATTGGTCAGTCTCTATGCAGTGCGAGTCATATGGGCAGGTGTATTGGTCAGTCTCTATGCAGTGCGAGTCATATGGGCAGGTATAATGGTCAGTCTCTATGCAGTGCGAGTCATATGGGCAAGTATATTGGTCAGTCTCTATGCAATGCGAGTCATATGGGCAGGTATATTGGTCAGCCTCTATGCAACGCGAGTCATATGGGCAAGTATATTGGTCAGTCTCTATGCAATGCGAGTCATATGGGCAGGTATATTGGTCAGTCTCTATGCAACGCGAGTCATATGGGGAGGTATATTGGTCAGTCTCTATGCAATGCGAGTCATATGGGCAGGTATATTGGTCAGTCTCTATGCAATGCGAGTCATATGGGCAGGTATATTGGTCAGTCTATGCAATGCGAGTCACATGGGCAGGTATATTGGTCAGTCTCTATGCAATGCAAGTCATATGGGCAGGTAGATTGGTCAGTCTCTATGCAATGCGAGTCACATGGGCAGGTGTATTGGTCAGTCTCTATGCAATGCGAGTCACATGGGCAGGTGTATTGGTCAGTCTCTATGCAATGCGAGTCACATGGGCAGGTGTATTGGTCAGTCTCTATGCAATGCGAGTCACATGGGCAGGTGTATTGGTCAGTCTCTATGCATTGCGAGTCACATGGGCAGGTGTATTGGTCAGTCTCTATGCAATGCGAGTCACATGGGCAGGTGTATTGGTCAGTCTCTATGCAATGCGAGTCACATGGGCAGGTGTATTGGTCAGTCTCTATGCAATGCGAGTCACATGGGCAGGTGTATTGGTCAGTCTCTATGCAATGCGAGTCACATGGGCAGGTGTATTGGTCAGTCTCTATGCAATGCGAGTCACATGGGCAGGTGTATTGGTCAGTCTCTATGCAATGCGAGTCACATGGGCAGGTGTATTGGTCAGTCTCTATGCAATGCGAGTCACATGGGCAAGTGTATTGGTCAGTCTCTATGCAATGCGAGTCACATGGGCAAGTGTATTGGTCAGTCTCTATGCATTGCGAGTCATCTATGCAATGCAAGTGTATTGGTCAGTCTCTATGCAATGCGAGTGTATTGGTCAGTCTCTATGCAATGCGAGTCATATGGGCAGGTGTATTGGTCAGTCTCTATGCAATGCGAGTGTATTGGTCAGTCTCTATGCAATGCGAGTCATATGGGCAGGTGTATTGGTCAGTCTCTATGCAATGCGAGTGTATTGGTCAGTCTCTATGCAATGCGAGTCATATGGGCAGGTGTATTGGTCAGTCTCTATGCAATGCGAGTGTATTGGTCAGTCTCTATGCAATGCGAGTCATATGGGCAGGTGTATTGGTCAGTCTCTATGCAATGCGAGTCATATGGGCAGGTGTATTGGTCAGTCTCTATGCAATGCGAGTCATATGGGCAGGTGTATTGGTCAGTCTCTATGCAATGCGAGTCATATGGGCAGGTGTATTGGTCAGTCTCTATGCAATGCGAGTCATATGGGCAGGTGTATTGGTCAGTCTCTATGCAATGCGAGTCATATGGGCAGGTGTATTGGTCAGTCTCTATGCAATGCGAGTCATATGGGCAGGTGTATTGGTCAGTCTCTATGCAATGCGAGTCATATGGGCAGGTGTATTGGTCAGTCTCTATGCAATGCGAGTCATATGGGCAAGTATAATGGTCAGTCTCTATGCAATGCAAGTCATATGGGCAAGTGTATTGGTCAGTCTCTATGCAATGCGAGTCATATGGGCAAGTATAATGGTCAGTCTCTATGCAATGCTAGTCATATGGGCAAGTGTATTGGTCAGTCTCTATGCAATGCGAGTCATATGGGCAAGTATATTGGTCAGTCTCTATGCAATGCGAGTCATATGGGCAGGTATATTGGTCAGTCTCTATGCAATGCGAGTCATATGGGCAAGTATATTGGTCAGTCTCTATGCAATGCGAGTCATATGGGCAAGTATATTGGTCAGTCTCTATGCAATGCAAGTCCTGTGGGCAAGTATATTGGTCAGTCTCTATGCAATGCAAGTCATATGGGCAAGTATAATGGTCAGTCTCTATGCAATGCAAGTCCTATGGGTAAGTATAATGGTCAGTCTCTATGCAATGCAAGTCCTATGGGCAAGTATAATGGTCAGTCTCTATGCAATGCAAGTCATACGGGCAAGTATATTGGTCAGTCTCTATGCAATGCAAGTCATACGGGCAAGGATATTGGTCAGTCTCTATGCAATGCAAGTCATACGGGCAAGGATATTGGTCAGTCTCTATGCAATGCAAGTCATACGGGCAAGGATATTGGTCAGTCTCTATGCAATGCAAGTCATATGGGCAAGTATATTGGTCAGTCTCTATGCAATGCAAGTCATATGGGCAAGTATATTGGTCAGTCTCTATGCAATGCAAGTCATATGGGCAAGTATATTAGTCAGTCTCTAGGGCATTGTCAATGTCCAAGAGCTCTGCCGTTCATGCGTGACCTTTAACCTTTAATATTATATATCAAACAGATGATTAAAAAATAAGGTTTCCCGAAAAATTCGAAATACCCTAATATAAACAAGGAAAATATCACTCCCTATTATCAAAGTAATATTTACTGTAATACCCCACACTTCTTAATTACAGTTTTTGTAATTTAAGGAATAAATGCATTCCATTACTACGCGTATCATTCCTCTCTTTGATCTTTAATGACTTTAGCAGTTTGGACATCTTCAGTTGAATCATTCATGTCGAGATTATAAAAAGATTAGACAGAACAGCTTCGGGTTTCATGTCGCGTGGAAAGGAAGAGTTGAGGGAGACGATCTTTTGGTAAATATGCATTAAGCGAAACCTGATGGATGAGAGAGAGAGAGAGAGAGAGAGAGAGAGATAAAACAGCATAGAGAGAAATGATACAGTAATCGGAGCAGGAGAGAATAAATAAAACAGGAACAGAGAGAGAGAGAGAGAGAGAGAGAGAGAGAGAGAGAGAGAGAGAGAGAGAGAGAGGGGAATTGTTAAGACTGAAATGCCTGATTTAACTTCTTGCAATAAAATAGTTATTGAAATTTAAGTTTTCTTCAACTGGTTCATTAGCTAAGCTCATATTTAAAGTTAAAAAAATGTCCATCACTGTTATTGCAATATATGGATGAACATATTAAAATCTAATCCAAAAAGACAGGCGCTGGGGCCAAGGCGTCTATTCAGCGCCAAAGAGTAGCAGAAGAAAGCCCTGCGGTATTACTCAGAAATAGAATCTTAAAAGAGGCTAAATAACAAATACTTTCAGAATAAGATGATCTAATGCCTGGCCTTCCCTGGTACTAGCATGGGTACAGAGGGGATTTCCTGGCCCTCCCTGGTCCATGGCTTGGTTGGAGAGCGCGCTTGGGTGCAATGCAAAGTCATAGGGGCAAGGATATTGGTCAGTCTCTATGCAATGCAAGTCATATGGGCAAGTATATTGGTCAGTCTCTATGCAATGCAAGTCATATGGGCAAAGTATATTGGTCAGTCTCTATGCAATGCAAGTCATATGGGCAAAGTATATTGGTCAGTCTCTATGCAATGCAAGTCATATGGGCAAAGTATATTGGTCAGTCTCTATGCAATGCAAGTCATATGGGCAAAGTATATTGGTCAGTCTCTATGCAATGCAAGTCATATGGGCAAAGTATATTGGTCAGTCTCTATGCAATGCAAGTCATATGGGCAAAGTATATTGGTCAGTCTCTATGCAATGCAAGTCATATGGGCAAAGTATATTGGTCAGTCTCTATGCAATGCAAGTCATATGGGCAAAGTATATTGGTCAGTCTCTATGCAATGCAAGTCATATGGGCAAGTATATTGGTCAGTCTCTATGCAATGCAAGTCATATGGGCAAAGTATATTGGTCAGTCTCTATGCAATGCAAGTCATATGGGCAAAGTATATTGGTCAGTCTCTATGCAATGCAAGTCATATGGGCAAAGTATATTGGTCAGTCTCTATGCAATGCAAGTCATACGGGCAAGTATATTGGTCAGTCTCTATGCAATGCAAGTCATACGGGCAAGTATATTGGTCAGTCTCTATGCAATGCAAGTCATACGGGCAAGTATATTGGTCAGTCTCTATGCAATGCAAAGTCATATGGGCAAGTATATTGGTCAGCCTCTATGCAATGCAAGTCATATGGGCAAGTATATTGGTCAGTCTCTATGCAATGCAAGTCATATGGGCAAGTATATTGGTCAGTCTCTAGGGCATTGTCAATGTCCACGAGCTCTGCCGTTCATGCGTGACCTTTAACCTTTGATATTATGTTTGGTTGTACCTCAATTCTATAGTAAAAATTAACATTATATATCAAACAGACCATCATAAAAACGGTTTCTTGAAATATACGAAATACCCTAACATAAACAAAGAAAATGTCACTCCTTATTATCAAAGTAATATTTATCGTAATACACCAAACTTCTTAATTACAGTTTTTGCAATTTAAGGAATAAACGCATTCCATTACTACGCGTATCATTCCTCTCTTTGATCTTTAATGACTTTAGCAGTTTGGACATCTTCAGTTGAATCATTCATGTCGAGATTATAAAAAGATTATACAGAACAGTTTCGGGTTTCATGTCGCGTGGAAAGGAAGAGTCGAGGGAGATTTTCTTTTGGTAAATATGCATTAAGCGAAACCTGATGGATGAGAGAGAGAGAGAGAGAGAGAGAGAGAGAGAGAGCCACGGTAAATGAAACTGTAAGCTGGAGAGAGAGATAAATGACAAATGAAACAGTAAGCAGAACAGGACAGAGAGAGAGAGAGAGAGAGAGAGAGAGAGAGAGAATAAACAAAACAGTAAGGAGAGAGAGAGAGAGAGAGAGAGATATGACAAATGAATCAGTAAGTAGAACTGGAGAGGGAGAGAGAGAATAAATGAAACAGTAAGGGTAACAGAGAGAGAGAGAGAGAGAGAGAGAGAGAGAGAGCCACGGTAAATGAAACTGTAAGCTGGAGAGAGAGATAAATGACAAATGAAACAGTAAGCAGAACAGGAGAGAGAGAGAGAGAGAGAGAGAGAGAGAATAAACAAAACAGTAAGGAGAGAGAGAGAGAGAGAGAGAGAGAGAGAGAGATATGACAAATGAATCAGTAAGTAGAACTGGAGAGGGAGAGAGAATAAATGAAACAGTAAGGGTAACAAGAGAGAGAGAGAGAGAGAGAGAGAGAGAGAGAGCGAGCATTCAGGAGGGAGAGAGAGTTGACTAATGAAACAGCAAGCAGGAGAGAGAGAGAGAGAGAGAGAGAGAGAGAGAGCCATGACAAATGAAACATTAAGCCAGTAGAGAGAGAGAGAGAGAGAGAGAGAGAGAGAGAGAGAGAAATAAAACAGCAAGCGAAACAGAACGCCAAAAGGATGAAAATTCCCATCCCCCCGGAAGCAAACTTTTTTTCGCATTCGGGAATGAGCTAAAGACGAAGCCAGCGTCGTGGAAGCGGAAACGAACGAGGCGGAGATCAAAAGAGCCTTTTAACGGAAACTTGAACGCACGCAATTTGCCGGGTTTCGCCAAGGGTTGAACTCTTATAGTGTTTAAATTCGCTCCGTGAGTCTTGCATTACGATACGAGGGATTCTTTTAACTGCTTGTTAATGACACAGAGGCAAAACCTACATACTTTGTGGAAGCAAGCTCCATTTTTTATGGTTACAGACCTTCGAGTGGGTTTCATGGGTTTCATAGACAGTATACCTCTATTGCAGTCTAACTGTAACATTGGCCAGTACAGGCTGTCCATGCTATGGGTAGTGTGGTGATGACACAATGTTATCTCCTCTCTCTTGCAGTGTTACTGTAACATGGACCACACTCTGGACAGTGTGGGTCAGAACCCCTACATGTGGGTGAGAAAACTCGATAATAAGGGTAGTTACAAAGTTTTAAGATATAGATCTTGTAATAGATACAAAACTCTCCAAGTATATGAAAAGAACTCGATACTGTGGGTAGATAAAGAACTCTACATGTGGGTGAGAAAACTCCATAGTGTGGGTAGAAACACAGCTCAGCATGTGGATCAGAAAACTCGACATCATGGGTATATACACAACTCCATAGTGCATGTAGATACAGAACTCAACATGTGGTTGAGAAATCAAGGAGATTAGCTGCTAATGCCGTTATTTACCTGTCGCCAACTTCTGCATTCAAATCACCTAGCTCGACCACATTTCATCATCCTCCAAACCACTACATGCTGAAATTCCGACCTTCTCGGACACTCTTGTTTCCCTTTTATTATTTTCTAATAATGGAAGAAATACATAAGCTGCTCATAATACTTTGTCGCTCAGTTTATCCACTACAATTTTGGACATACAATTTAAAATTTCCATCTAGGCTCTTAAGTCTTTAAGGCAAGGTAAAAGCTGTAAGTTCTACCCTTACACTGTTCTATATCTATCAACCTTACTAAATCTACCACTCTGTCCTGAATAATTCTACATTTCTGCCCCTCAAAAATTGTCACATTGATAAGTTCTCTTAATTAACCCATTCAAATCCCATTTTCCTTATGTACCAAATCAATACTTATCCTAAACTCCAACACTATATATAATCCTTCCCATATCTGACTTCTTGAGTACATGGTAGAGGGCTCCAAACACCATATACCATTTGTTGATTTTCATACCATGCAGACCATATAAATTTTCAGGTTAAGTACGTTTACTGATTATTATTATTATTATTATTATTACTTGCTAAGCTACAACCCAAGTTGGAAAAGCAGAAGGCTATAAGCCCAAGGGCTCCAACAGGGAAAATAGCCCCGTTAGGAAAGGAAACAAGGAAAAATTAAATATTTTAAGAACAGTTTCAACATTAAAATAAATATCTCCTACATAAACTACAAAAAATTCAACAAAACCAGAGGAAGAGAAATAAGATAGAATAGTGTGCCCGAGTGTACCCTCAAGCAAGAAAATTCTAACCCAAGACAGTGGAAGACCATGGTACAGAGACTATGGAACTACCCAAGACTAGAGAACAATGGTTTGATTTTGGAGTGTCCTTCTCCTAGAAGAGTTTCTTACCTGAAGGTTTAAAGGTTAATCCTGAATGGCAGATGCAATTGACCATAACAATGCCATAGCAAGAAAATAGCCTGGGGTCTAACCCTATCTAGATATGATCAGTACCCAAGCTCGTTTCAATCCAAATAGGACCAAGAAGAACCAGGCAGTGGCTGCTGATGGCTCAGCATGTAGATCTATAGGTTCCCCAAAACCCTCCTCAACATCTTAAGCTCACAAGGATGGTGAGGTTGCCGACACTAAAAGAAACTACCAAGCTTGAGTGCGTCTCGAACTCCAGTCAATCAGATCGCCAGGTACGGACGCTTCCGATAGGCTACCATAACTTGATGGGTTTTCCTCCAGTTAATCTTTTAAATTACTATATTAGAGAGAGAGAGAGAGAGAGAGAGAGAGAGAGAGAGAGAGAGAGAGACTTAATAAACGTTTCTCTATTTGGTGAAGCTGTTCATTTAGCAAAATGAAATTGGTGAAGTGAAACTTCCCTCTGGTACACCTCAACTAATTTTGTTTTCATAACTAATCATCCAATTAGTTGATTACGTCATAGAGGTAACATAAGATCAGTCTTTTAATTATAAATGTGTAAAAATAAGAAAAGTTCTTGTATATAAAATGTCAGGTCAAAAGACTCAAAATTTATTATTTGCCTTTATAAAGGAAAATTATATACCAAGATTATCCTAAGAGAATTAAATTTAAAGCGTAAGGATTCGTTACTAGAAATGAAGGCTGATTTCGTTACGAATAATTTTGAAAGTAGTCATCTCTCTCTCTCTCTCTCTCTCTCTCTCTCTCTCTCTCTCTCATGTTTAGACCCAAAGTGATCTGAAGTGATCCTGGTTTGGGATCTTTTGATGGAATTGGAATTTCGAGGAACGTTTCGGACCATTGGGCAAAGGCTGGCTTGTCAGGAAGCTGAGGGAATTCGGAATTGATCCATGGAGGAGGAAAATGAGACAACAGAATGATTGACAGGTGAGGAAAAGGAGTCAGATGAATGATTGACAGAGGAGGAAAATGAGACAGCTGAATGATTGACAGAGGAGGAAAATGAGACAGCTGAATGATTGACAGGTGAGGAAAAGGAGTCAGATTAAATGATTGACA
Organism: Palaemon carinicauda; assembly: GCF_036898095.1. NCBI lineage: Eukaryota > Metazoa > Arthropoda > Malacostraca > Decapoda > Palaemonidae > Palaemon > Palaemon carinicauda. The sequence goes on from NC_090726.1 coordinate 200,720,454, forward strand.
GAGGAAAATGAGATAGCTGAATGATTGACAGAGGAGGAAAATGAGACAGCTGAATGATTGACAAAGGAGGAAAATGAGACAGCTGAATGATTGACAGAGGAGGAAAATGAGACAGCTGAATGATTGACAGAAGAGGAAAAATAGGCAGATGAATGATTGACAGGTGTGGAAAAAGAGGAAGATGAATGACTGACAGATGAGGAAAAATAGGCAGATGAATGATTGACAGATGAGGAAAAATAGGCAGATGAATGATTGACAGAGGAGGAAATGGAGCCAGTAGAATGACTGACAGATGAAGAAAAGGAGGCAGATGAATGACTGTCAGAGAAGGCAATGGAGTCAGAAGAATGATTGACAGATGAGGAAATGGAGTCAGTAGAATGACTGACAGGTGAGGACAATGAGACGGCAGGATGATTGACAGATGAGGAAAAATAGGCAGATGAATGATTGACAGATGAGGAAAAATAGGCAGATGAATGATTGACAGATGAGGAAATGGAGTCAGTAGAATGCCTGGCAGGTGAGGAAAATGAGACGGCAGAATGATTGACAGGTGTGGAAAAAGAGGAAGATGAATGACTGACAGATGAGGAAAAATAGGCAGATGAATGATTGACAGATGAGGAAATGGAGCCAACAAAATGATTGACAGATGAGGAAATGGAGGCAGATGAATGACTGTCAGAGAAGGAAATGGAGTCAGTAGTTTGATTGAAAGGCGATGAAAAAGAGGCAGATGAATGACCAACAAATGAGGAAATGGAACCAGTAGAATGACTGACAGATGAAGAAAAGGAGGCAGATGAATGATTGACAGATGAGGAAAATGAGTAAGATGAATGACTGACAGGTGAGGGAAAGGAGCCAGAAAAATGACCGACAGATGAAGAAAACGAATGACCGACAGATGAGGAAGAAGAGACAGATGAATGACTGACAGATGAGGAAGAAGAGACAGATGAATGACTAACAAATGAAAAACTGGAGCCAGTAGAATGACTGACAGGTGAAGGAAAGGAGACAGCTGATAAATGGACAGAAGATGAAAAGGAGCCAGAAGAATTACTGACAATGAAGAAAACGGGGAAGATAAATGACCGACAGATGAGAAAAGGAGACAGATAAGCAGATAAATGACTAACAAATGAGGAAATGCAGTCAGCTGAATAACTGACAGATGAGGAAAAGAA
>NC_090726.1:200726649-200743416 GCF_036898095.1 Palaemon carinicauda
GAACAATATTATAAAAATGTGAGAGAGAGAGAGAGAGAGAGAGAGAGAGAGAGAGAGAGAAAGAAAGAGAGAGAGAACATAAGTCTTCAATGGTTGCTATTATGACTAATTGCTTGATTGATTGAAGCCCTAATTAAGCGAAGGAGTCATCAATTGGGTAAGGACGTAAGCACACACAAACTTCATTAAGTCTTGAGTCTTGTATCGCTAAAGGATTTTTTTTTTCCACGAAGTAATTAATTCTTTTATCAATTTTTTCCCACGAAGAAATGACGGCTAAATATATTGATAGATATGCACACAAGTGCACAAGCTATCCCCTCTCACCAGCGTATGACTACTCTCTCTCTCCTTACCCGTGGGACGGGGAGAGCTGGGCGTGACCGGACAACACACACACACACACACACACACACGCACACACACACATATATATATATATATATATATATATATATACATCGTTTATATATATACAGAGTATATGTCGTTTATATATACAGTATATATATATATATATATATATATATATTGATATATATATACATATATAATATAATAGGGGAGATTATTATTATTATCAGCAACAGCCAAGCTACAACCCTATTTGGAAAAACATGATACAATAAGCTCAAGGGCTCCAACAGGATAAATAGACCAATGAGGAAAGGAAATAAGAAAACACAAAAAATATTGTGCCTGAGTGTACCCTCAAGCAAGATACTACACCAACTATTACTTTAGACAGTATAACATGTTCTGACACTTGTGACAAATCTTTAGACACCTGGTGTTTTCCTTAAAGGTTTAAAGGCCGATCATGAATGGCAGAGGCAAGGGGACAGTTACGCTGCCCTAGCAAGCATGAAAATGCTCTAGATTAGAGACTGACCATATATACATTTGATCAGCGCCCAAGGCCCCTCTCCACAGAAGCTAGGTCCAAGGAGGGCCAGGCAATGGCTGCTGATGAATCAGCTAATACACCTATAGGCTCCCCCAAACCAACCCCATCCTTAGCTCACAAGTATAGTGAGGTTGCAGCGACCAAAAAACTAACGAGTTTAAGCGTGACTCGAACCCCATTCAGGGACGATACCACCTCGGCCACCACAACCCTGAACGTATACTTAACAGTGGACACTAAAAGTAGAATGGAAAAAAAAAAAGCGTCAAATGGTTGCAAAGCTTCAAGGCTACAATGGGCTCGAGGAACAAAAAGTGCCCTTTAATAATATCTCTAATGCACCGTATGGTGGCAAAGTTACATGGCTACAAACTAGGTGTACCAAGGGGCTCAAGGAAAGCAGAAATTAACCTTTAATAATGTCTACATTGCACCGGGATTTGTCATTTAGGCAGGGGAAATCATAAGGACATCACTTAACTGGTCAGTTACCCGTCAACGCAGAAAATCCACCTTAGTATTGCCTACAGCGCACCGTGTTTTGTCATTTAGGTAATCAATAGGTACGATATATCCTACGGACTTGACCTAAATCTGCCTACCAATCATAGCTTAGCTTTCTTAATAGTAAACATCCCATCCAATGGAAATCAAATCACCTGAAATTACATATAAAAATCAGACGATAAATCAGTTAAGTGCGATCGGTGTTACTCTATGGACATAGATTTAGAAATTTGAGAACAAAGCCTTCAGAGAAGAAGTTGGGAGTTAAATGACAGGACAGGATTAGAAATGAAACTATAAGAGAGATTACTAGAGTACCATATGTGGATGAGATCATGGTGAGGGGTAGATGGAGATGGTTTGGGCAAGCTCTTCGCACTCCCAAAGAGAGATTAGTTCACCGACTGTTCAGCTGGGTTCCACAAGGCACTAGAAGAGTTGGAAGACCCAGACCTACATGGCCGAGGACTATGAAGCGCGAAGTAGCAGATGATAAAAGGGAGAAATATTGAATTAGAAGCTCAAGATAGAAGGCCCTTAGCGTCAATAAGCGTAGGAGGAGATGATAATTAGGAAAATGAAAATGAAAACCAACCTTCCAAAATTTCTAGTTTCCAAAACAAAATATTAAAAAAATACATCCACAATATTTCAACTTTCTACAAATAGAGTAAAAATCCCATCATGAAGGAGAGACATCGAGTTCGACTCTTGAGTTCTCTTGCTTGAGGGTACACTCGAACAAACTATTCTATCTTATTTCTTTTCCTCTTCTTTTGTTAAAGTTTTTATAGCTTATATAGGAGATATCTATTTTCATGTTGTTACTGTTCTTAAATTATTTTACTTTTCCTTGTTTCTTTTCCTCACTGGGCTATTTTCCCTGTTGGAGCCCCTGAGATAATGGCATCCTGCTTTTCCAACTAGGGTTATAGCTTAGCGAGTAATAATGATAATAAAAATAATAGTAACAATAATAATAATAATAATTAATAATAACAATAATGATGATAATAATAACAGTAATAACAATAATAATAATAACAACAGTAGTAATAATAATAATAAAAATAAATAGTAATAATAATAATAATAATAATAATAAAAATAATAATAATAATAGAAATAATAATAATAATAATAATAATAATAATAATAATAATAATAACAGTAGTAATAATAATAAAAATAAACAAATAAATAAATAATAATAATAATAATAATAATAATAAAAATAAATAATAATAATAATAATAATAATAATAATAATAATAATAATAATAATAATAATAATAGCGCATCAAGCGATCTTGACAGCAAAGCTAAATATGTCTTATTCTATTTGAAATTGATCCTTACCTTTCTCTGTCGAGTGTTTGGTAGTGTCGACCTCAGTTCTTCTTATTGTTTATCCAGAACTGCGAAAATGGAACTTAGTTCTCAAGCAAAGCGTGGTTCGAATGCTAGAGTTTAATCTGTAGAAAGATGAATAAAGGTATTAATAACTAAAAAATGTTATTGTTCTTAAAATATTTTATATTGTTCATTACTTCTCTTGTAGTTTATTCATTTCCTTTCCTAACTGGGCTTTATATCATCCTGCTTTTTCAACTAGGGTTGTAGCCTAGCAAGTAATAATACATCTAGGAAATATCAGAACGTAAATAAATAAATAAATATATATATATATATATATATATATATATATATATATATATATATATATATATATATATATATATATATATATATATATATATTATATATATATATATAATCGAGTGAAATGTTAAATAATAAATATATGACCTTGAATATGAATTAGTGAAAAAAAGAACACAAAACACATCTAGGATATATCAGACCATAAACAAGAAGATAATAATAAAAATATATCATAATAAAAATATATCATAATAATAAAAATATATCATAATAATATATAATGATAATAAAGTGAAATTTTAAATAATAAATGCATCAACCAGAATATGAATGAGGAAAAAAAAAAAAAAAAAAAAAAAAACAATCAAGGAAATATCAAACCGCAAAAAAAAAATTAATAAATAAAAAAAATATCATAATAACAGTGGAAAACTAATCAATAAATACATCAAACAGATTATTAATTAAAGACAAAAGAAGAACACCGAACACATATAGGAAATATTAGACCTAAAAGAACAAAAAAGAAATAAAAAACATAATAATAATAAAGTGAAATATTAAATAATAAATACACCTACGAGAATATGAATTAGAAAAAAAAAATACAGAACACATGGAAGATATATCATGCCTAAAAAAAGAGAGAAAAAAGAATATAAATACAATAGAATAATAAAGTGAAACATTAACTAATAAATACATTATCCAGGATATGAATTAGAGAAAACCAAAAAGAACACAAAACACATCCAAGAAATATCAGACCTAAAAAAGAAAAAAAAATAAGTGAAAAATAGGAAATATTAAATAACAAATACATGACCCAAAATACGAATAAAAGAAAGCTAAAGAGAACACAGAACATCTAAAAAAAGAAAGAAAAAAAATGAATAAGATAATTGAACCTGCCAGCAACACAGCTTCGTCCACCTGTCTGGCTTCAACCCCCTCTACTGACTCCCCCTGGCTCTCCCCCCCCTCCCCTTCCCCCGACTCCCCCCTCCCTACCCCCTTGGCACGTCAGTAACAACCATAGAGCAACAAATTGAAAGCAATCACCGAACATCGCAATAACATGCATAGCTCGCAAAACCCGGTAATGCATTTATTGCTGTTATTAGAGGCATAACCATTACCTTCGTTATAACAACAGTTATCTGTCTCTGTGGATTTGGTTATTGGCAAAAGAAAAAAAAAATTAAAAAAATAAATAAATTGCGTTTTGGCATATCGAATTTGATTTCTATACTAGTGTATGCAACCCGTCAAAAATGATGTCTAAGTAGTTATATGTGCATAGAGATTATATATATATATATATACATATATATATATATATATATATATATATATATATATATATATATATATTCTCCCCTATACAGTAAAGAGCAAATGTCTGGAGATATATATATATATATATATATATATATATATATATATATATATATATATATATATATATATATATATATGACCAGACGCTTGCTCTTCATCATATAGATGCTTGAAAAAAAAATACTCTAATACTACAAATTATTGTTATGACCCAAAGCAATTTTGAGTGAAATAAAACACCCAATTATCCACAGCAGTAAACAAAACTACTCCCATGACGTCATCTCTCCAATATGGTCCCGCCCTTTAAGAGATATTTCCTTAGGACCAGATGCAAAGGACAGGTCCAGTGAACTGGAGTCGTTCACCTTTCCCTCTCTGGGATGAATGGAACATCCTGGAATCCATTCTGGAATGAATGAAATAATCCTGGAATCTCTTAATCACTTCCTGGAAATCTTCATAAGGGGATTTCTGTCTTTTCTGCTGATACCTGATACAGGAGTCATGGATTGAATAGGTAAAAGAATTAGGTGGAGTGTTATTTGTATATACATACTGTACATATGTAGCCTAAAATGTACATACATGTTCAGTGGCCACTTTCCTCTGGATAAGGGTAGATGAGAGCCTTTAGTTATGGTAAACAGCTCTTCTAGGAGAAGGACACTTCAAAAGCAATCTATTATTCTCTAGTCTTGGGTAGTGCCCCAGCCCCTGTACCATGGTCTTCCACTGTCTTAGGTTAGAATTCTCTTGCTTTAGGGTATACTCTGGCACTATATTCTCTTCCATTTCTCTCTCTCTTTTTTTTTTTTTGTTAAAGTTTTAATAGTTTATATTTATATTCTAATTTTGTTACTGTTCTTGAAATATTTTATTTTTCCTTGTTTCCTTTCCTCGCTGGGTTATTTTCCCCGTTGAAGTCCCGGGGATTATGGCATCCTGGTTTTCCAGCTAGGGTTGTAGCCTAGTAAGTAATAATAATAATAATAATAATAATAATAATACTCTTCAATCACTTTTGACGTGTATCATCCTCTCTATCTTTCTTCAAAAAAGAAAAAAAAAATTTCTCTTGGCCCTGTCCCACGAAATGCTGACACGACATTTTCCTTAATACCTTCTTAAGGCGGGTTTACACGGTCGAACGATTCGTCGAACGCGGTTCGACAGACAAGTGTTTGAAGTGATATTCGAACGTGTGAACAGAGTATTTGGTTGTCGAACACGTCCGTCGAACGGCTCGATGAAATCAATTCTAGCCAGACTCATGTGGGCGGGGCTTCATTGTCCACAAACCTTATGCATCTGTGACTGACTCCACCTCTTCGAACCGTTTGACAAGCACGTTCGACAACCCAGTTCGACAAGCAGGTTCGACAAGCAGGTTCGACGAACCGTTAGACAAGAAGGTTCAACAACCCGGTTCTACGAACCATTTGACAAATAGGTTCGACAACCCGGGTCAACGAACCGTTAAATAACCAGGTTCGAAACCCTGGTTCGACGAACCGTTTGACAACATGTTCGACCGTGAAAACCCGGCTTTAGGGTTTAGGGAATATCACTGCGTCAGGTTTCCTACAGATTTCCGGGTCTATTATGATCTTCCTGAGGGAAGCACTCGACTGGTAAATAATAATATCCGGCCGCTTCGTTATTTTCTGCCGTTCTGTCATTACTCGGACGTGAAATTGTTTAAGACACTTTCTTATTATTCGTTGTTCGCGATTGAGAGTGGAGATTCATTTGAGATATCTCTCTCTCTCTCTCTCTCTCTCTCTCTCTCTCTCTCTCTCTCTCTCTCTCTCTCTCTTTTAAGATTTTCACCTTGTTTAGTTGGTAGCTTTCTTGGTCGATTACTTTCATTATTCTTTATATACCTATAATGCATATATATATAAATGCATATATATATATATATATATATATATATATAAATATATATATATATATATATATATATATATATAAATATATATATATATATATATATATAAATATATATATATATATATATATATATATATAAATATATATATATATATATATATATATATATATATAAATATATATATATATATATATATATATATATATATATAAATATATATATAAATATATATATATATATATATATATATATATATATATATATATTTATATATATATATATATATATATTTATATATATATATATATATATATATATATATATATATATATATATATATATATATATATATATATATATATATATATATATATATATATATATATATATATATATATATATATATATATATATATATATATATATATATATATATATATATATATATATATATCAAGTTTGACTTCAAGAATCAAATTCAAAATTGACTTTGAGAACTAATCTCAAGCTTGACTTTAAGAACTAAATTCCAGCTTAACTATAAGAACCTAATTCCAGCTTGACTTTAAAAACCAAAATCATGCTTGACTTTAAAAACCCAATTCCAGCTTGACTTTAAAAACCAAAATCAAGCTTGACTTTAAAAACCAAAATCAAGCTTGACTTTAAAAACCCAATTCCAGTTTGACTTTAAAAAACAAAATCAAATTTAACTTTAAAAACCAAATTCAAACTTGACTTTAAAAACCAAAACCAAGCTTGACGAACCAAAGTCAAACAAGACTTTAAGAACCCAATTCCAACTTGATTTTAAGAACCAAATTCAAGCTTGACTTTAAGAACCAAATTCAAGCTTGATTTTATGAACCAAAATCAAGCTTGAATGTAAGAACCCAATTCCAGCTTGACTTTAAAAACCAAAATCAAGCTTGACTTTAAAAACCAAAATCAAGCTTGACTTTAAAAACCCAATACCACCTTGACTTTAAAAACTAAAGTCAAACTTGACTTTAAAAACCCAATACCAGCTTGACTTTAAAAACCAAAACCAAGCTTGACGAACCAAAGTCAAACAAGACTTTAAGAACCCAATTCCAACTTGATTTTAAAAACACAATTCAAGCTCAACTTTAAGAACCAAATTCAAGTTTGACCTTAGGAACCAAATCAAAGCCTTAACTTAAGAACCAAAATCAAGCTCAACTTTCAGAACCAAAATCAAGGTTGACTTTAAGAACTAAAATCAAGCTTAAATTTAAGATCTAAAACCAAGCTTGAATTTAAGAACCAAATTCAAGCTTGATTTTGAAAACCAAAACTAAGCTTGACTATAAGAACCAAATTCAAGCTTGATTTTAAAAACCAAAACCAAGCTTGACTTTAAAAACCCAATTCCAGCTTGACTTTAAAAACCCAATACCAGCTTGACTTTAAAAACCAAAATCAAGCTTAACGAACCAAAGTCAAACAAGACTTCAAGAACCCAATTCAAACTTGATTTTAAGAACACAATTCAAGCTCAACTTTAAGAACCGAATTCAAGTTTGACCTTAGGAACCAAAATCTAAGCCTTAACTTAAGAACCAAAATCAAGCTCGACTTTCAGATCCAAAATCAAGCTTAACTTTTAGAACCAAATTTAAGCTTAACTTTATGAAAACATTCAAGCTTGATTTTAAGAACCAAATTTAAGTTTAACTTTAAGAAAACATTCAAGCTTGACTTTAAAAACCAAAATTAAGCTTAACTTTAAGAAAACATTCAAGCTTGACTTTAAGAACCAAATTTTAGCTTAACTTTAAGAAAACCTTCAAGCTTGACTTTAAGAACCAAAATTAAGGTTAACTTTAAGAAAACATTCAAGCTTGACTTAAAGAATCAAATTTAAGCTTAACTTTAAGAAAACATTCAAGCTTGACTTTAAGAACCAAAAAATTAAGCTTAACTTTAAGAAAACATTCAAGCTTGACTTTAAGAACCAAAAAATTAAGCTTAACTTTAAGAAAACATTCAAGCTTGACTTTAAGAACCAAAAAATTAAGCTTAACTTTAAGAAAACATTCAAGCTTGACTTTAAGAACCAAAAAATTAAGCTTAACTTTAAGAAAACATTCAAGCTTGACTTAAAAAACTAAATTTAAGCTTAACTTTAGGAAAACATTCAAGCTTGACTTAAAGAACCAAATTTAAGCTGAACTTTAAGAAAACATTCAAGCTTGACTTAAAGAACCAAATTTAAGCTTAACTTTAAGAAAACATTCAAGCTTGACTTTAAGTACCAAAATTAAGCTTAACTTTAAGAAAACATTCAAGCTTGACTTTAAGAACCAAATTTAAGCTTAACTTTAAGAAAACATTCCAGCTTGACTTAAAGAACCAAATTTAAGCTTAACTTTAAGAAAACATTCCAGCTTGACTTTAAGAACCAAATTTAAGTTTAACTTTAAGAAAACATTCAAGCTTGACTTTAAAAACCAAAATTAAGCTTAACTTTAAGAAAACATTCAAGCTTGACTTTAAGAAAATTTAAGCTTAACTTTAAGAAAACATTCAAGCTTGACTTTAAGAACCAAAATTAAGGTTAACTTAAAGAAAACATTCAAGCTTGACTTAAAGAACCAAATTTAAGCTTAACTTTAAGAAAACATTCAAGCTTGACTTTGAGAACCAAATTTAAGCTCAACTTTAAGAAAACATTCAAGCTTGACTTTAAGAACCAAAAAATTAAGCTTAACTTTAAGAAAACATTCAAGCTTGACTTTAAGAACCAAATTTAAGCTTAACTTTAAGAAAACATTCAAGCTTGACTTTAAGAACCAAAAAATTAAGCTTAACTTTAAGAAAACATTCAAGCTTGACTTTAAGAACCAAATTTAAGCTTAACTTTAAGAAAACATTCAAGCTTGACTTTAAGAACCAAATTTAAGCTTAACTTTAGGAAAACATTCAAGCTTGACTTTAAGAATCAAAAAATTAAGCTTAACTTTAAGAAAACATTCAAGCTTGACTTTAAGAACCAAAAAATTAAGCTTAACTTTAAGAAAACATTCAAGCTTGACTTTAAGAACCAAAAAATTAAGCTTAACTTTAAGAAAACATTCAAGCTTGACTTTAAGAACCAAAAAATTAAGCTTAACTTTAAGAAAACATTCAAGCTTGACTTGAAAAACTAAATTTAAGCTTAACTTTAGGAAAACATTCAAGCTTGACTTAAAGAACCAAATTTAAGCTGAACTTTAAGAAAACATTCAAGCTTGACTTAAAGAACCAAATTTAAGCTTAACTTTAAGAAAACATTCAAGCTTGACTTTAAGTACCAAAATTAAGCTTAACTTTAAGAAAACATTCAAGCTTGACTTTAAGAACCAAATTTAAGCTTAACTTTAAGAAAACATTCAAGCTTGATTTAAAGAACCAAATTTAAGCTTAACTTTAAGAAAACATTCCAGCTTGACTTTAAGAACCAAATTTAAGTTTAACTTTAAGAAAACATTCAAGCTTGACTTTAAAAACCAAAATTAAGCTTAACTTTAAGAAAACATTCAAGCTTGACTTTAAGAAAATTTAAGCTTAACTTTAAGAAAACATTCAAGCTTGACTTTAAGAACCAAAATTAAGGTTAACTTAAAGAAAACATTCAAGCTTGACTTAAAGAACCAAATTTAAGCTTAACTTTAAGAAAACATTCAAGCTTGACTTTAAGAACCAAAATTAAGCTTAACTTTAAGAAAACATTCAAGCTTGACTTAAAGAACCAAATTTAAGCTTAACTTTAAGAAAACATTCAAGCTTGACTTTGAGAACCAAATTTAAGCTCAACTTTAAGAAAACATTCAAGCTTGACTTTAAGAACCAAAAAATTAAACTTAACTTTAAGAAAACATTCAAGCTTGACTTTAAGAACCAAATTTAAGCTTAACTTTAAGAAAACATTCAAGCTGGACTTTAAGAACCAAAAAATTAAGCTTAACTTTAAGAAAACATTCAAGCTTGACTTTAAGAACCAAATTTAAGCTTAACTTTAAGAGAACATTCAAGCTTAACTTTAAGAAAACATTCAAGCTTGACTTTAAGAACCAAATTTAAGCTTAACTTTAAGAAAACATTCAAGCTTGACTTTAAGAACCAAATTTAAGCTTAACTTTAAGAAAACATTCAAGCTTGACTACCAAGCTATTCGACCAAAGAGAGAATGTGTGGACTAAAGCTTGAATTTTATACACTGGAACAATTTTATTAAAATCAATGTATTTCACGTTCATGTTCCAGCGGCTGCAATAAAACCAAATCCAGCAGAGGACGCTGACTGGAACGTCTCAAATTTAATCAATTTATTTCAAATTTAAGCTTCAGCCTGCTCCCGCCTGCACGCATGTGAACACAGGCTTAGGGTTAGATCCTGCACTAAACTTGGGAAACAATGTTTAAGTCATTAAAAGCACTGAACATTTCAAACTTAAAATGAAATCATATATTCAATTCATTCAGTTGAAAACTTAATTGTCCAGAGAAAATGGCGGATCTATAAAGAAACAAAAATAATTGTGGGCAAGGTATTGAACGTAATACCAAAAAAAAAAAAAAAAAAGTACTGCAATTTTGAACAGGTAGATTAAGGCCGGGAGCACACTAGCGACTCTGTGGCGCCACAAAGCCACAGCATCGTGTGGCGGGGATGTAGTCTCCCATAGGTTTCCATTGTTTTCAAAGCCACGCCACGCCTGTGGCGGGGATGAGCGACAGAGAGCCATAGTCGCTAGTTTGCGTGGCAAAACTTGAAAATAATGGAAACCTATGGGAGACCACATCCCCGCCACACGATGCTGTGGCTTTGTGGCGACACAGAGTCGCGAGTGTGCTACCGGCTAAACTTCTAAGGATCAATCATGCGATGCTACAAAGGTGGAAAAAATAATAAAGCTAGAACAACTTTACTAGGTGTATTTAGCCTCTGTCTTTTTTTTTCTTTTTTTTTTTGTAAGTGAATTTCCAAAACTGTGATCATGTAGGTTGTTACAACAAAAGTTTGATTCTTTAGAATTTAACCTTCCATATTTATTCTCATTGGAAGACTGTAGACGAAAGAGTCATGGTAAATCAAATTACCATATGCAGACAGAAGTGTATATATATATATATATATATATATATATATATATATATATATATATATATAGAGTCATGGTAAATCAAATTACCATATGCAGACAGAAGTGTATATATATATATATATATATATATATATATATATATATATATATATATATAAATATAAATATATATATATATATATATATATATATGTATATATAAATACGTATATATATACACATATTCATGTAAATATGTGTATATGTATATATACTGTAGCCTATATATACTATATGTATACATATATGTATATATATATATATATATATCTATATATATATATATATATATATATATATATATATATATATATATATATATATACAGTACGTATATATTAACATGCATGCATGTGCATATATATAATATATATATATATATATATATATATATATATATATATGTATGTATGTATGTATATATATATGTATGTATAGATATAACGTATATACACATATGCATATATATTAATGTTTACATATTGTATATACATATTTGTATGTATGTATGTATGTATGTGTATATATATATATATATATATATATATATATATATATATATATATATATATATATATATATATACATATACACACACCTACTTACATACATACATATGTACACACACATTGCTCTTAATATCACGCTATAGATCCTAACATCCCAATGAGTCCAATCCACATATAACAATTCATAGCAGCAATTTCACCCGGAAATGTCATCGCATTTATATTACTTTTACCTTTGATACCACCAACCTTATTAGTCGTTGGTGATGGGGAAAATCCCCTTTATGGAGATATGTAGGGAAATTTCCCTTTAGGGGAAAAATATGTGGGAAATTCTTCTTTAGGGAAAAATATTGAGAAATTCCTCTTTAGGGAAAAATGTGGGGAAATTCCTCTTTAGGGATTACGGGGAAATTCCTCTTAAGGAAAAATATGGGGAAATTTCCCTTCAGGGAAAAATATAGGTAAATTCCTCTTTAGGGAAAAATATCTGGAAAATTCCTCTTTATAGAAAAATATGGAGAAAATTCCTCTAAGGGAAATATGGGGAAATCCCTCTTAACGGAAAATATTGGGAAATTCCCCTTAGGGGAAAAATGTGGGGAAATTCCACTTAAGGGAGAAATTTGGAGAAAATTCCTCTTTAGAGAAAAATATGGGGAAAATTCCTCTTTAGGGAAAAATATGGGGAAAATTCCTCTTTAGGGAAAAATATGGGGAAATTCCCCTTTGGGGAACAATATGGGTAAATTCCTCTCTAGGGAAATATATGGGGGAAAATTCCTCTATGGGGAAAAAATATAAAGAATTCTTTCCCAATTCTGATCCCATTGAAACCAGATGACAAATTGCTGTCATAAATCTCTCATAAATATAATAGGCAATCACATTTTTCTATTGCCATACTTGGATCTAAAGACCGGTGTATATGAGAGTCATCAAACATAGGATTTATGGAAATGAGTTGTCGTTTTTAATGTGTTTTTTTCTTTTTTATTTATGTTTTTTTAGCAGATTTGTAGTTGTTGAGAGAGAGAGAGAGAGAGAGAGAGAGAGAGAGAGAGAGAGAGAGAGAGAGAGAGGCTTAATGTTTTTCGTTCTGTTAGGATAGAAATCTCAATAATGCTTCGTAAATATCTCAAAACAAAGTCGAGAGAGAGAGAGAGAGAGAGAGAGAGAGAGAGAGAGAGAGAGAGAGAGAGAGAGAGAGAGAGAGAGAGAGAGGCTTGTTTTGTTGATATGTTTTCAGTCGTATCTTAAAATGCTTAAAATTTAGGAATTCATTATTATTATTATTATTATTATTATTATTATTATTATTAGCTAAGCTACACCCCTTGTTCTAAAAGTAGGATGAGCCCAAGGGCTCAAACAGGGAAAACAGTCCACAGAGGAAAGGAAACAATGAAATAAACTATAAGAGAAGTAATGAACTATAGAATTAAAACCTTTTAAGAAGAGCAACAACATTAAAGTAGATCGCTCATATATAAACAATAAAAAAAAAGAAAAAAAGAAGAGGAGGATTAATATAGGATAGTGTTCTCCAGTGTACACTCAAGCAAGAGAACTCTACCCCAAGACAGTGAATGACAATGGTACAGAGGCTACAGCACTACCCAGGACTAGAGAACAATGGTTTGATTTTGGAGGGTCCTTCCTCTAATTATCCCCTTAGGTGAAGAAGAATTGTTTGGCAATCCCAGTGTTGTCAGGCGAATGAAAACAGAATATGGAAAGAATAGACCAGACTCTTTGGTAGGTTTACTGTAGGAAAAGTAAAAATAATCCGTAACCTGAAAGGGATCCAACGTTGTGCCGTGTGGCCAGTCAAAGGACAGAATACCTCTCCAGTGGTAATATCTCTACGGGTGGCTGGTGTGGCGGCAAACCTACTACCCAATGATCCAATGTCGTACCGTGTGGCCAGTCAAAGGACAGAATACCTCTCCAGTGGTAATATCTCAACGGGTGGCTGGTGTGGCGGCAAACTTACGACCCAATGCTGAACTTCAACTTATTAAATCAAAGTTATAATTTATATGATACTCGTATAATATTCCCTCTCGCATTTCACTGCACTTTTCTAAATATCATTTAGAACTTCAAAAGTTCAAAGTTGGAGCAAATGCTTTTTTGTTGACCAGGCGGACATGAGTCTTTTTATAGTTTATATATGACATATTTGTTTTTGACGTTGTTAATAGTTTATATATGATATATCTCTTTTGACATTACTTTTTTTAGAATGATTTATTGTTAATTTGTTCTTTTCAGTTATTTATTTCCTTTCGTCACTGGGCTATTTTTCCATATTGGAGCCCTTGGGCTTATAGCATCTTGCTTTTCCAATTAGGGTTGTAGCTTGGATAGTAATAATAATAACAATAATAATAGAGCGTTTCTAATTACAGTATCTCACGAAATAATTCAAATTTTATCCCTTTTTAATGCGTAAAATGTCTCAATTCCATCTAAATTTCAAAATAGAGCAAAGAAATACATATGGATACAATTTTCATTAAAAAAAATAACTATGATGGATAATTACAATCACCCCTATATAATAAAGAGCAACTCTCTCTCTCTCTCTCTCTCTCTCTCTCTCTCTCTCTCTCTCTCTCTCTCTCTATATATATATATATATATATATATATATTCTTAAAATATTTTATTTTTCCTTGTTTCCTTTCCTCACTGAGCTATTTTCCCTGTTGGGACCCCTGGGCTTATAGCATCCTGCTTTTCCAACTAGGGTTGTAGCTTAGCATTTAATAATAATAATAATAATAATAATAATAATAATAATAACAAGAACTACTACTCGATCTTCCCCGACTCTGCGGTAGGAGGGAGAAGGAGTAATCATACCCTGGTGAGTATGGGTTCCGCAAATATCTAAAAAAACGATTAAGGATTTACTGTACACTGTTGCAAGTACCGCTCCAGCAAGTACCACTTTCTTGATCATAGGAAGCTCCGATGAGCCGAGGCAAAACAAAGCCTTGATCATGGCGTCAATATTATCGAAAACAAAGGACCTTTCTTATGTTGATTTATCTTTCCACTTAAGCAGCAGGATCAGCGAAGAACGAGTTTTTTAAAGGTTTTAAAGGTCACTCATGAATGGCAGAGGCAAGGGACAGTGACATTGCCCTAGAAATCAGGACAATGCCCTAGAGACTGACCATATATTATATGATCAGCGCCCAAACCTCCTCTCCACCCAAGCTAGGACCAGGGAGGGCCAGGCAATTGCTGCTGGTGACTCAGCATTGACCTGTAGGCTAACCAAACCCCCCAACCTTAGCTCACAAGGATGGTAAGGTTGCAGACAATAATGGCACTAACGAGTCTGAGCGGGACTCGAACCTCCGACTGGCAAACACCAGGCAGAGACGTTACCAATAAGGCTACAGCCTTAATCAAGGTCATTAACCTTTTAATACTCTAGAGTTGTGGTGGCCGATGTGGTAACGTCCCTGACTGGTGATAGCCAGACTGGGGTTGAACTCACGCTCAAACTCGTTATTATGGGTTTGTGGGAGCTTATAGGTCTATCTGCCGAGTCATCAACAGCCATTGCCTAGCCCTCCTTGGTCCTGGCTCAAGTGGAAAGGGGCCTTGGGCGCTGATCATATGTATATATGAGAGTGGGCTTGGGCGCTGATCATATGTATATATGAGAGGGGGCTTGGGCGCTGATCATATGCATATATGAGAGGGGGCTTGGGCGCTGATCATATGTATATATGAGAGGGGGCTTGGGCGCTGATCATATGCATATATGAGAGGGGGCTTGGGCGCTGATCATATGCATATATGAGAGGGGGCTTGGGCGCTGATCATATGCATATATGAGAGGGGGCTTGGGCGCTGATCATATGCATATATGAGAGGGGGCTTGGGCGCTGATCATATGCATATATGAGAGGGGGCTTGGGCGCTGATCATATGCATATATGAGAGGGGGCTTGGGCGCTGATCATATGCATATATGAGAGGGGGCTTGGGCGCTGATCATATGCATATATGAGAGGGGGCTTGGGCGCTGATCATATGTATATATGAGATGCGGATTGGGCGCTGATCATATGTATATATAGTCAGTCTCTAGGGGCATTGTCCTGCCTGATAGGGCAATGTCACTGTCCCTTCCCTCTGGCATTCACGAGCGATCTTTAAACCTTTAATCTTCACGTTTATGACTTCTGTTAAGGTTCATAATTATGTAAAGGATACAAGACCACATTTCCTTTGATTGAATATCGTTCTGAAGAAATTCCTTGGCGTAGAAACTTAACATGAGGAAAGAGGTCGCTTTACCGTTATAAAAGAGGGGAGCTTTTCTAAAGGTTACAATGAAGAGTTAGTTGCTTATGGGTTATGAAAGAAAGGAGTTTTTTATAAGTCATAAGAGAAAAGAGGTTGCTACAGGGTTACTGGAGAGAAAGGTCTCTTTAAGGATTACAAGAGAGGATTAAAAGGGTTGCAAAACGAAAGCTCATCTTATTTTCTGATTATATAAATATATATATATATATATATATATATATATATATATATATATATATATATATATATATATGTGTGTGTGTGAGTGTGTATGTATGCATGTATGTATGTATGTAGGTATGTATGTATGTATGTATGTATGTATGTATGTACGTGTGTGCGTTAATTTACATATTCAAAAGTAAGCATGTGAGAAATAAAAAATATTAAACCAAAATCATACGTGACATTAGTATTATATTTCTTTTAATAACCAATATACTCTCTCTCTCTCTC
>NC_090726.1:200743916-200746416 GCF_036898095.1 Palaemon carinicauda
TGGCCACTTGGCTGGAGTAAAACCTTTAATGTTATAGTTTATACAGGAGATATTTATTTCAATGTTGTTACTCCTTAAAAAGTTTATTTTTCCTTGTTTCCTTTCCGCACAGGGCTATTTTCCCTCTTGGAGCCCCTGGTCTTATAGCATCCTGCGTTTCCAACTAGGGTTGTAGCTTAGCAAGTAGTAATAATAATAATAATAATAATAATAACAATAATTATAATAATAATAATAATAATAATCCCAATAATAGTAATAATAATAATAATAATAATAATAATAATAATAACAATAATAACAATGATGATAATAACAATAATAATAATAATAATAATAATAACTATAAAACCATCCTTGGTTAAATGAAATAATACTTCTCTCGATCTGCTACGAAATGTACAGTATATATATATATATATATATATATATATATATATATATATATATATATATATATATATATATATATACATATATATATATACATATATATATATATATATATATATATATATACATATATATGATCAGTGTCTAGGGCATTGTCCTGCTCGATAGGGCAATGTCACCGTCCTTTGCCTCCGCCATTCATGAGCGGCCTTTAAAACCTTTAACATTTCTCTCGATCTGCCACCAATTGTATATTCCTGACAACATTCGACGAAATTGTATCTTTCTTCCCGAGACCATGTTAACATTTCTCGTTAATTCCACCTAATTTGCATCGAGCGCTTTCTCAAACAAGATAAAAAGACAAGATTCAGGTTGGGTTTCCATCAAGGGATATCAATAGCAAATAAGTTAAGCGATCAGACAGAACACCAAAGGGTGCAGATTCCATTCCCTGTGGAGGAGAACTTTTTTCGCTTAAGACGAAGCCAGCGTCGCTGAAGCGGAAACGAACGAGGCAAGAGATCAAAGGGACATTTTAACGGGAAACTTAAATGCAAGCAATTTGTCGGGTTTTCGAGAGGGGTTCAACTCGTCAACTCGTTTGAAATGGATCTTGCGTCTAAATTGTTCTTTATCGCGATAACCCACACAATTCTTTCTTTTCAATTTTAATTTCTTGACAACTTAATGGCAACATCATCACTGGATTCAATGCCTGATTCTGTTTCCGTTTAATTTATATACAATGACCTAGGAACTGAGCATACATTATGATTAACACCAAAAGCCCCTTTCCACATAAGCTAGGACCAAGGCGGATCAGATAATGGCTGATAATGATTCAGCAGGTAGACCTCTAGGACGTTGACCATACATAATGAACAGCGCCCAAACCCCTCTCCACCCAAGCTAGGACCAGGGAGGACCAGGCAATGGCTGCTAATGGCTCAACAGATAGACCTATAGACTTCCCCAAACCCTCATCTTAACTTACGAAGATGGTGAGGGTGCAGACACTACAAAAAACTATGGAGCTTGAGCAGGACTCGAACCTACGTCCAGCAGATTGCCAGGCAGGGTCGTTTCCAATAGGCCTCCAAAACCTTAATAAGTTCTTCTGTTGTTCGAAAACAAATGACTTTTCTTGATAAATGTGTGGACTGTCCAATCATACTTTTCCAGCTACTTAATACTGGATTATGATTGGTTAGACTTTTTAATCTCAAAAGATCCGAAAAACAAAACAAAACAAAACTAACACACTACTAATAAAAAAAACTGATACAAAAGCAACAAATAATTATTACTATCTAAACTAAGCCCTAATTGAAAAAGCTAGATGCTACAAGCCCAAGGGCTCCAACAGGAAAAATAGCCCAGTGAGGAAAGGAAGCAAGGAAATAAACATACTACAAGAGAAGTATTGAACAATTAAAATAAAATATTTTAAGAACAGTAACAACACTAAAAAAGTAGCCCAGTGAGGAAAGGAAACAAGGAAATAAATAAACTACAAGAGAAGTATTGAACAATTAAAATAAAATATTTTAAGAACAGTAACCACACTAAAATACATCTTTCATATATAAAATATAAAAACTTAAAAAATAGGGGCAGGCAAATATGCATCACTTAGAGAGATTTAGGAGGCTTGGTGTGGACCACTGGGCAGTAACTTAGGTCCCTCTTTAATCCCCTAAAAAATGACATTTCTGAAAAAATATAAACTACAAAAAAAAGAAAAAAAGAATTCATAACCCCTCGAGTATTGGTCTTCCACTGTCTTGGGTTAGAGTTCTCTTGCTTGAGCACGCTATTCTATCTAATTTCTCTTCCTCTTGTTTTGTTAGTTTTTATAGGAAATATTTATTTTAATGTTAATGCTATTCTTAAAATATTTTATTCATCCTTTTTTTCCTTTCCTCACTGAGCTATTTCCCCTGTTGGGGCCCCTTTGCTTATAGCATACTGCTTTTCCAACTCGGGTTGTAGCTTAGCAAGTAATAATAATAATAATAATAATAATAATAATAATAATAATAATAACATTGACTTACTAACCATATTTTTTTATCCTTTTTTCCTTTAATCACTGAGCTATTTC
>NC_090726.1:200756416-200763916 GCF_036898095.1 Palaemon carinicauda
AGAATAGGCTAGACTATTCGGTGTATGCGTAGGCAAAAGGAAAATAAGCCGTAACCAGAGAGAAGGACCCAATGTAGTACAGTTTGGCCAGTCAAAGACCCAATAACTCTCTAGCGGTAGTATCTCAACGGGCGGCTGGTGCCCAGGCCAACCTACTACCTACCAGCTGAAACATATATATTCTATTTCTTTACGAAACACAGTATAAAATATTTATAATTTGTTTTTTTTTATTCAAATTCATCTTTAAATCAGAAATGCCAAACCGATTGTTCCAATGTTTAAAGAAAAATAGGAACATAAATATTTATCATTTTTTTTTTAAAACTTAAATTCAGTAATATTTATATCAAAATTCCCAGATTATTCCACGTTAAATTAAAAATGGCAACAATAAGTATAAGATATTTAGTAATTCTGTTTTTTAACCTAAATTCAGTAATCTTTATATAAGAATTTCCAAACTGAAACTATCTTAAACGTTTAAAAAAATTATCATTAATAATTGGTTTGTTGAATTTAAGCTTTTTCTACTTAGCATTTCGATATTTTCCGTTTAAATATAATTGATTTTACAGCTAAGCAGTGGCGCAGGTTTGAGCGTGTAAAGGCACACACGCTTTTCTCTCTCTCTCTCTCTCTCTCTCTCTCTCTCTCTCTCTCTCTCTCTCTCTCTCTCTCTCTCTCTCTCTCTCTCTCAGATCTACGTATAAATATTTATGCAGCATATACATAATTTACATTTTCATATATTACACACACACATATATATATGTATATATATGTATATGTATATATATGTGTATAATATATATATACACATATATATACATGTATATAATATGCATATACATATATATACATATATACAATATATATATATATATACATATACATATATACATATATATACATATACATACATATATATGCATACATATACATATATATGCATATATATACATATATATACATACTGTATATATACATATATATATATATATATATATATATATATATATATATATATATACAAAGGAATATAGCGTGCATATGTATAAACATACACACACATTCATATATATACATATATATATATCATATGTATACACATATATATATTATATACATACATATATATAACTCTTTAACCATTTCTACTATCCTCATCCTACCAGCAACAATTTTGCACTTCCAAAATCTAACACTAATCTATCATAATGTTTACAAAGTTTCCCACCAGATGGCTGCTCTATCACGAGCCAATATCGACCACTTCGTAAAGCAAGATCATCCAATACTTGCATCGAGTGAACCCTCTTGGTTCGTCTGATCTTTGAACCTTTTTCTTTCTTCTCTTGAAAGTGTTCGAAGCTTCGAGTTTTTAAAGCTTGGAGTGTTCGAAGCTTCGAGAGGTTGTACTTCAAAGGTACTTTTGGAGGAGGTGCTTAAAGCAACACTAGATGAAGACAAGGAGGTTGAGTTTTCTTAATTTAGGTTGGTTTCATAAGTTATATTTGTTATAAATTTCTTAATTTAGGTTAGTTTCATAATTTATATTTGTCTTAAATTTCTCAATTTAGTTTAGTTTCATAATTTATATTTGTCTTAAATTTCTTAATTTAGGTTAGTTTCATAATTTAATTGCTTTTAAATTTCTTAATTTATTTTAGTTTCATAATTTATATTTGTCCTTAATTTCTCAATTTAGGAAGTTTCATAATGTACCTTCATTTCAAATTTCTTAATTTAGGTGTTTCATAATTTACATTTCAGTCTTAAATTTCTTAATTTAGGTTAGTTTCATAATTTATATTTGTATTTAATTTCTTAATTTAGATTAGTTTCATAATTTACATTTCAGTCTTAAATTTCTTAATTTTGTTTAGTTTCATAATTCACATTTAAGTCTTAAAATACAAGTACGACTTTTACCTACATTGCCCATCTTCATTAGCAAAAACTTCATTAAAAAAAAAATCTAATTTTGAAAAGACTAGAAAGACCAACATTTCTCTTTTATTAGTCCCAATGTATAACAGGGTCGGTCGCTAGAAAGACTAGAAATGGCAGAGGTAAGAGACACTATCAATGGCCTAGCTAGCAGGACAATGCCCTAGAGACTGATTACATGATACATTATTCAGCGCCAAAGCTCACTCTTCACACAAGCTAAGATCATGGAGGACCAGGCAATGACTGCTAATGATTCAGCAGGTAGACCCATAGGGTCCCTCAAACCCCCAATCCTTAGCTCACAAGGATGGTGAGGTTACAGACACTAAAGAATCTATCGAGCTTGAGCGGGATTCGAACCCAAGTCCAGCGATCGCCAGGCAGAGACGTTTTCAATAGGCCACCATGAATTAAAAACCATGCATTTCTTTTAACATCCGTAAATGAAAAATTAAAATAAATGCATTCTCTTGATTGAGGGTACACTCAGGCTCACTATTTTATCTCGTTTCTCTTCCTCTTGTTTTGTTAAAAGTTTTCATAGTTTATATAGGAAATATTTATCTAAATGTCATTGTTCTTGAAATATATTATTTTTTCTTGTTTCCTTTCCTCAATGGACTATTTTCCCTGTTGGGGCCCCTGGGCTTACAGCATCTTGCTTTTCCAACTAGGGTTGTAGCTTAGCAAGTAATAATAATAATAATAATAATAATAATAATAATAATAATAATATGATAGTAATCCTAATCTTATGAAGAGAGTAAAGTATGGTAACAAAATACTATTGACCAATATACCTTTAAACCATTTTTAATGTATGGGTTATGGAATAATTGAGTTACCAGATGTTATCAAAATTCAAATATATGCTCATTTTACTAGGTGCAGAAGTAATGTTAAGTTTAGCATTAATTTATAAAGTCAATTTGGATGCTTTTTCAATAGTTGAGTTAGAGAAACAAGCCCTATTCGCAAACAATTTCATAATGTATATATACTGTATGTATGCATGTATGTATATATATACATATATAATGTATATAAATATATATATATATACACACACACACATATATATATATATATATATAGTATAGAGCAGACTAAAAACACGCGATAATATATAAATTTCAGTATGTATACATAATTTTATGTATGAGTACATACATATATACACACAGAGACCAGCCCACAAACATATATTTATAAATACTATATATATATATATATATATATATATATATATATATATATATATATACACATATACATATACACACACCGGTGTATTCCATTTCCAAGCCTTGCTTACATATGTGCATGTAAATATACATAATGTATACATATATAAACAAAATTTTATATATATATATATAATATATATTACATACATATTTATAAATATATACATATACATATATACTCATGGTGAAAATAAGTACTATGCAGTACTTCCTTTTCATGCTGAAAAGGTTCCACAAGATAAAAGACGAATAAAAATGTATTTTATAGTCTTTGTCCATCATCTGTGGACTTCGTCACCCCAATGATAATTTTAGCATATTTATATATACATATATATACATGTATATACATACATACATACATATAAATATATATATATATACACATACATATATATTATATATATACATATATATTGATACATACATATATATATATATATATATATATATATATATACTGTATATATATTTTATACATACATACATACATACATACATACATATATATATATATATATATATATATATATATATACTGTATATATATTTTATATATACATACATACATACATATATATATATATATATATATATATATATATATACTGTATATATATTTTATATATACATACATACATATATATATATATATATATATATATATATATATATACTGTATATATATTTTATATATACATACATAAACATATATATATATACATATATATACTGTATATATATTTTATATATACATACATACATACATATATATATATATATATATATATATACATATACATATATATTGATACATACATACATATATATATATATATATATTAAATATACATTTATACATATATATATATATGTATATATATACATATACATACATATACATATACATACATACATATATATATATATATATATATATATATATATATATATATATATCACTGCGTTTACAGAATACACCATTCTGTTTGTTCACGTAATTTGCAATTACTCTTCGTAATGACTATAGCAATACACCAGGAACACGGAATTGGGAGAAACTTTGCAAACTTTACGGGGTACTTCACGCAAAGCAAGACACATTGGCAGACAGGATTATGATTTTCTTGTTTACTTACTGACACACTCATTCATCAACTCAAAAACAGATACATTTACTATACCTCAGCCACGTTACTTAATTATTATTATTATTATTAAATGCTAAGCTATAACCCTAGTTGGAAAAGCAGGATGCTATAAGCCCAGGGGCCCCAACAGGGAAAATAGCCCAGTGAGGAAAGGATATAAGGAAAAATAAAATATTCTAAGAATGGTAACAATATTAAAATAAATATTTCCTATTTAAATTATAAAAACTTTAACAAAACAAGAGAAAGAGAAACTAGATAGAAAAGTGCCCCCAAGTGTACCCTTAAGCAAGAGAACTCTAACCCAAGGCAGTGGAAGACCATGGTACAGAGGCTATGCCACTACCCAAGAATAGAGAACAATGGTTTGATTTTGGAGTGTCCTTCTCCTCGAAGAGCTGCTTACCATAGCTAAAGAGTCTCTTCTACCCTTAGAAAGGGGAAAGCTAGCCACTGAACAATTACAGTGCAGTAGTTAACCCCTTGGGGTAAGAAGAATTATTTGGCAATCTCAGTGTTGTCAGGTGTATGAGGACAGAGGAGAATCTGTAAAGAATAAGCCAGACTATTCGGTGTCGATGTAGGCAAAGGGAAAGAACCGTAACCAGAGAGAAGGGTCCTATGTAGTACTGTCAGGCCATTCAAAGGACCCCATAACTCTCTAGCTGTAGTATCTTAAAACATTATTGATTTTTTTTTTTAAATTGGATTCAAAATGGTGGATATATGCATATTTTCTTAAAAAGGTTCTCCATTGTGTTTACATAACTGTGCTTTCTCATATCTATTTCTATGAACTAAGGATGGTCAGAATTATGAAAAAATCTTATGCAACATGCATAATAAACTAACTGAACGACGGTGCCAAAGATTAATATCTAGATCAGGAATAAGAAATTTAATAGACCGTAAGTTCGTGTCCAACAAATTAAGATGAGAATTGGCAGCTGAACACCAGACAGGAGAACAATACTCGAAACAAGGTAGAATGAAAGAAACAAAACACTTCTTCAGAATAGATTGATCACCAAAAATCTTAAAAGATCTGTTTTCCCCAAATTTGAAATCTCTTAATTATTGGCGATTTTTATAAATCTTCAGACGTTACCGGGGAATGAAAAAATAAAAAAACTATAATCTCACAAAAAATGAAAATTACGTAAATAAAACTGGAATATGAAAAAATCCTAAAACAACGAACGAAATTATTAAATTCGAAAAAACATAATTTTTTTTTTAAATTGCCTAATGTATACTTTCATGCAACCAAAATATCAAGGAACTGTTATTTTATATCCGAGTGGCATAGTTTATCGTGACATACCAAACCGATAACCACCACTTGTATGGATGTCTAATTTAGACAGCGAAGTCTTCATTTCGATATTAACCCTTTCGCCCCCAAAGGACGTACCGGTACGTACTTCAGGCATTTTCCAAAAGAATGAGACCAACCTGACCTCTCTATGACAATAATTAAGGCTTTTACAGCAATTTGAAAAAAAAAATATATATATATATATATATATATATATATATATATATAGAAAAATGTGCTTGAAATTTAATCTTAACTTGGGGGTAAAAGGTTAGTCGACATAAAAATATTCTCACAATTGCATTCAAAGTTTACAAATACTCACAACAAAATATACAAATGTATATTCTTTCATTCTTCCTGTACACAACTCTCACACCTGCATTAACATTATACAAATATTCACAACAAAATATACAAATGTAGATTCTTTCATTCTTCCTGTACATTGATCTCACACCTACAGTAAAAGTTTCCAAATATTCAAAACAAAATATAAAAATTGGTGCTATTCTGCCACACATCTAATATCTAGATCTCACACCTGCATTTTTATTCACAACAAAATATACATATGTATGTCATTCTTTCATACATTCAACAACAAAATATACAGGTACATGTGTTATTTTCTCATACAACCAGTATTTAGAACTCACAATTGCACTAAAAGTTTACAAATATTCACAACAAAATATACAAATGTATACAAAGGCTTGTATTATTCTTTCACACATCCAGATCCCACACCTATAATAAATGTTTACAAACACTTACAACGAAATATACAATTGCGTATATTATTTCATACATCTAGCATTTGGATCTCACACCTGTATTAAGATATGACAAATATTAATAACAAAATATACAAATGTATATTCTTTCATACATCCAGCTTTTACATCTCACCTGCATTAAAATTCTACAAATATTCACAACAAAATATACAAATGTATATCATTCTCTCATACATTTAGAATTTACATTTCACACCTACATTAAAGTTCTACAAATATTCACAACAAAATATACACGTGGTACATCATTCTCTCATACATTTAGAATTTACATTTCACACCTGCATTAAAATCCTACAAATATTCACAACAAAATATACATATATATATATATATATATATATATATATATATATATATATATATATATATATATATATATATAATTCCCTCATAAGTTTAGAATTTACATCTCACACCTGCAATAAAATTCTACAAATATTCATAACAAAATATACACATATATATCATTCTCTCATACATTCAGTATTCATCTCACACCTGCATTAAAATTCTACAGATATTCACAACAAAATATACATACATTTTATTCTTCCATGCAGCCAGTAATTAGATTAGATCTCACACCTGCATCAAGACATGACAAATATTCAACACAAAATATACAAACGTATATCATTCTTTCATACATCTAGAATTTAGAAATACACCTATTGTTATTCTACATCAAAATATGAAAAACGTCACACAAGTTTTTTTAAGATATAATTCTATTATATAGATATAATTGAATCTTCCTAAAACCACAGGCAAATAAGACCCTTATGCCCTTCTACGTAAGGGCGTATGTATAGGACAAGCTACTCCTCTTGTGAAGGCAGCCTTAGGGAGACGCCTCTGTCACTTCTGGAATCGAATTGGAGGTTCCAATTTGCAATTCGAATTGGCACAGTCGGGATCAAATCCCATTCTTCTTTTTCTTATGGTAATTACCAATTTCCTATTTTCAAATTTTTTATTTATTTATTTTTTCTTTTTTTGGTTTATTTTTATTTTTGCAGTTTTAT
>NC_090726.1:200766416-200781416 GCF_036898095.1 Palaemon carinicauda
TGATAATACAAGCATGGAAGCAAATAGAAAGAATTACTGAAAACATCATGGAGCTAAATATATCAGAAAGAGCAAGCCGAGGTAGAGTAATAGTGCCAAAAACTATACCTGGAAAACTAAGGAAGGCGCACAGGACATTAATCCACTACGCACCAGCATCGATAATGCAGCGACTATTTAATGTGCTGCCAGCTCATCTAAGAAACATATCAGGAGTGAGCGTAGATGTGTTTAAGAATAAGCTCGATAAATACCTAAGATGCATCCCAGACCATCCAAGACAGGAAGATGCAAAATACACCGGAAGATGCATTAGCAACTCTCTGGTGGATATACGAGGTGCCTCACACTGAGGGACCTGGGGGAACCCAAACATAGAATAAGGCAATAAGCTAAGGTAAGGCCTAGAAGAAAGTGGCCACTGCACAATGATAGCGCAGTAAGCCCCTCCTCCACCCAAGCTATTACCAAGGCGGGCCAGGCAATGGCTGCTCAGGACTCGGCAGATAGACCTATAGGCTCCCTCCAAACACCACCATCCTTAGCTCGCAAAGATAATGAGGTTGAAGCGATCATAGGAACTAACGAGTTTGAGCAGGAATGGAACCCCAGTCTAGCAATCACCAGTCAGGGACGTTACGACATATACTTATTTCTTTTTATATACACAAATTTGCACTGATTCGCAGGGGTGCCCTGCTAGATCGGAAAAGTTTCTTACTAGCCGATTCATTAGACAAAATAATTCTAACCAATCAGCGATTAGGAAACTTTTCAGAGCTAAAACGGCACCCCTGCGAGTCATTGCTAATACGCCTCATCAAAAAAATTTGAGTATAGGCCACGACAAACCTAAAGTACCCGTATGAACGGATCTGAATGAACAAAGGCTAACTTGTACAATTCAAAGCCTTGTTCACATTCCTCAAAGGATCCATTAAAGACGTGTCTTTGTTTATTTTCTCGAAGGATCTTCAGCAAAACTTATTTTCTGTTGGTCTTGATATCCCGAGTTTGCTTAAGAGTTTGTTGGCCAAACTTTCTGATTATGGCTTTACAAACTTTCGTTTGTCATTTAACATTGTTGGTTCGGTTGTTTGAGTTCTGACAACATTCGAGAGATGTATTCCTTTTTTTTTTGACATGAGTTATATTGGAATTCTTTTAATAAAAGTTTTATTTTATAATATACTTATTCGGAGAAAACCAAAATAAGTTATTATGAAAATCCAGCCATTTATCAAATAAGGAAAAAATAAAAAAAAAATATAAAAAGCCCACAAATAAAGTAGTATACCCTATCTCCGTTTTCTTTAAAAATGTAACCGCCATCAGACTCCACGTCACAAAGTATTTGAATGTAACGAGTTAATTAAAACTCTTAATATAATTTCATTTATCTATTCTTTATGCCAATACCAACCATATCGACAACCTTGATTGTGAAAATCCAATTGTACACACTTTACACGGGTGTTAACAACACCAGAAAAGGCGAGCTGAGTGGACACTTGTAGCCAATTTCAACTCGTTTTCAGGGTTAACAAGACCATGTGTACAAGGGGTGGGTAAGTGCAACTTTGAATGAGAGCCTAAAATTTAAAGAAAGCCGCAATTCCCCAAAAATCTTCAGACAGTGACGCTTCCAGACCAGGTGATGAATGGAGAAGTACTGCATTAAAAGCTCAAGATAGTGATGACTGGTGAAATCTAACCGAGGCCCTTTGCGTCAATGCACGTGGGAAAAGATGATGATGATGATGATGATGATATATACAGAGTATATATATATATATATATATATATATATATATATATATATCTACTGTATATATATATATATATATATATATATATATATATATATATATATATATATATATATATATATATATATATATATATATATATATATATATATATATCTGTCTTATTCACTAGATTACAACTTGCTCTAATAAAAAAAAATATTACTTGAATAATAAGTTCCCACATTGATAAGTTTAATTTTGTGCTTGCTTAATTATCAATAGTTTATACTATTATTATTAATAATAGCTAGGCTACAGCCCTAGATAGAAAAGCAGAATTCCACAAACTCAAGGGCTCCAACAGGGAAAGCAGCCCAGTGAGGAAAGGAAATAAGGTAATAACAAATAAGCTAAAATAATAAATAAAAACTAAATATTTCAAGATCAGCAATAACTTTAAAATTATCACAACAATCTCTCCCCTCTCCAATATCATACAGTCGTTTACCACCAGAATACTCCAAGGATATCTTTTATATATATATATATATATATATATATATATGTATATATATACATATATATATAAATATATATGTATATATATATATAAATGTATATATATATATGTATATATATATGTATATATACACATATACATATATATATATGTATATATCTATATATATTATATATACATATATATATATATATATATATACTATATACATATATATATATATATACTATATACATATATATCTATTTATATATATATATATATATATATATATATATATATATATATATATATATACGTGGATTAGACATTTTGCTTGACCGTGACCTTGACCATAACCTTCCAAAATTCAATAATTTCAAGCTTTTTACATAAAAAATTAATCCTAGCAAGT
Organism: Palaemon carinicauda; assembly: GCF_036898095.1. Classification (NCBI taxonomy): domain Eukaryota; kingdom Metazoa; phylum Arthropoda; class Malacostraca; order Decapoda; family Palaemonidae; genus Palaemon; species Palaemon carinicauda. The sequence goes on from NC_090726.1 coordinate 200,769,082, forward strand.
TTCATTACTTATTACAAATTTGGCCATGAAAATGTTCACAAACAAACACACAAACAGGGGCGAAAACATAACCTTCGAACTTCGTTGGCAGAGGTAATAATCATTATTCATATTACCAGCTGTTGTTTACATTATCTTTATCGTATTTATTCATAAGCATAATAGAATACCAAATTGCTTCTCAGCCAAAGGAATCTTCTCGCAAGTAACTTCCAAAAAAATATTTATTCTACGACAAAATCGTTTCAGAGTCCAAAGTTGCAGTTCTTTCTTCTTCTTCTTCTTCTTCTTCTGCCTCGACTGATAAGGAAGCTTAAAGTAAAGTTTTGTCTCTTTTTATTATCGCAAGTCAACAAAACTCTCTCACCAAACGATAAATACTGCCAGTTATCTGATGGATGACTTCGGCGAAGGAATAAAAAAAAAAAAAAAACAAAAAAAAAAAAAAAAAAAAAAAAAAGACCGAAAAAGATCGCTTCTCCAAGACAGTTCGGAAGTAAGTTCGAAATGGATAAATATTATTTTTGCGCTCGCTACTGGGAAACTATTCTTTTCACTTCTATAATTTTTCTATTTGATTTTAGGTTTTTTTTTTTTTTTTTTTTTTTTTTTAAAGCTTTAGGAATTGTTAGCTTTTTTCGGAAGATCTTTTATCGGATGAAGTTTTTTTTAAGACTTTTGAATACTTAATTAATTAAATAACATTTTATAGTATTCATTACAGCTGATGGATGGTGCGTTTACGTGTATATACTCACATTTATAAAGGATATACATCACACATACACATATATATATATACATATATATACACATATGTATATATAATATAATATATACACGTGTATATATAATATATATATTATATATATATATATATATATATATATATATATATATGTGTGTGTGTGTGTGTGTGTGAAGAATTATTTGGTAATCTGTGTTGTCAGGTGTATGAGGACAGAGGAGAATCAGTAAAGAATAGGCCAGACTATTCAGTGTGTAGGCAAAGGGAAAATGAGCCGTAACCAGAGAGAAGGATCCAATGTAGTACTGTCTGGCCAGTCAAATGACCCCCTAACTCTCTAGCAGTAGTATCTCAACGGGTGGCTGGTGCCTTGGCCAACCTACTGCCTAGTAGAGAGCATGCCTTTGCCATTCCAAGCAGCTTATTATACTCTCAACTCCAATGCATATTTGAATTCTGATGTGCTTTATCCAAAACGTTACAGATACACCCTTGGGTCACACCCAACCTGAGTGCCAAGTTTGATCAAAATCAGTACATTAGTTTTCATATAATGTTACTTAAAGTGAAACAAACGACGACAGGGGTGAATAAATACCCTTCACAAAAACTTCGATAAAAAAAAAAAAAAAAATCGATTGTCCAAAAAAAAAAAAATTATCGAACGTTTAAAAGTTCAAAGATTTAAAGGCCGCTCATGAATGGCAGAGGCAAGGGACACTGACATTACCTATCCAGCTACACAATGCCCATACATACATACGATCAGTACCCAAGCCCCCTCTCCACCTAAGCTAGGACCACGGAGGGCCAGGCAAAGCCTGCTAATGACTCAGCAGGTAGACCTATAGGCTCCCCAAACAACCCCATTCCTCAGCTCACAAGGATAGTGAGGTTGCAGCGACCAAAGGAACTAACGACTTTTTGAGCGAGACTCGAACCCCAGTCTGGCGTTCACCAGTCAGGGACGTAAACAAGACAATTTGACAGGAATACTTTCACTGTAAGATTCTCTATTGAGTCTGTTCAATGCTTGGAAGGGTGACCGTCAATAAATCTAAAGCTAATAATGGAAAAAACTATAATCTAATGATATTTAAGCCTATGTGACATTAAATAATACATTTACACATATATACACTTGAATGTGTTACATTACCGCACATTTCACATTTCCAAGCATCAAAATGGCAAGGATCTAGTGAGAGAAAATCCTGTTTCTATTGGGACTTAATCTATTATTATTAATATTATTATTATTATTATTATTATTATTATTATTATTATTATTATTATTATTGTTGTTATTGTTGTTATTACAATTTGACAGCAATGCTTTCACTGATTAGACAGTAATGTTGATACATGCAGAGCTGATGTTGAAGTTAGCGTTAATGTAAACTTTAATAAGATTGACAGAGGTGACTTAGCCATCCAATCCCTTGCTAATGGTACTAACGACAGGGTCCTACAAACACTCTGGATGAATATTGATGGGGAGAGAGAGAGAGAGAGAGAGAGAGAGAGAGAGAGAGAGAGAGAGAGAGAGAGAGGGGGGGGGTGAATGGGTGTGGATAGAATGTTGTTTTCCCTTTTTTTTTGGTTATTGTTTAACATACATTCTAACTTATCGAGAAAGAGAGAGAGAGAGAGAGAGAGAGAGAGAGAGAGAGAGAGAGAGAGAGAGGGGGGGTGGATGGGTGTGAAGAGAATGTTGAGTTTTCCTTTTTATTTGGTTATTGTTTAACATACATTCTAACTTATCGAAAGAGAGAGAGAGAGAGAGAGAGAGAGAGAGAGAGAGAGAGAGAGAGAGAAAGAGAGAGAGAGAGAGAGGGGGGGGTGGATGGGTGTGAAGAGAATGTTGAGTTTTCCTTTTTATTTGGTTATTGTTTAAAATACATTATAACTTATCGAGAGAGAGAGAGAGAGAGAGAGAGAGAGAGAGAGAGAGAGAGAGAGAGAGAGAGAGAGATGTATGGGTGTGGAGAGAATGCTGAGTTTTTCCTTTCTTTTTGGTTATTGTTTAACATAAATTCTAACTTAGAGAGAGAGAGAGAGAGAGAGAGAGAGAGAGAGAGGAGAGAGAGAGAGAGAGAGAGAGAGAGAGAGAGAGAGAGAGAGAATAATTTATCTTTTTTCTTCATCGTTTCACATACATCTTACCGTATGGAATAAAAGATGAATATTAATGGGGGGAAAAGAGAGAGAGAGAGAGAGAGGAGAGAGTGAAGAGAGAGAGAGAGGAGAGAGAGAGAGAGAGAGAGGGGGGGGGGGGGCAACGATCGAATAATACGGAAGGGGGGGGGGGGAGGGAAATACAAACTTCGAGCGAAAACAGAATAGGCGATAATATTATTAGAGGATCAGTTCATTAGTATTCTGCATACTTGATGGCAACACTGTTTTCTCTTTTCATCGTTTATGTCTATATAATGGCGAGTGTGAGTACGTACGTGCGTATGTCTGTATTTGAAGCTGGCTATTATTATTATTATCATTATTATTATTATTATTATTACTATTATTATTGTTGTTGTTGTTGTGGTTATTGTTGTTGTTATTAATTATTATTAATATTAATTATTATTATTTTTATTATCATTATTATCAATCATTATCAATTCTTATTAATCATGATTATTTATTATCATTATAATTATTATTATTATTATTATTATTATCAAAAGCCAAGCTACAACCTTAGTTGGAAAAGAAAGATGTTATAAGCCCAAGGGCTCCAACAGGGGAAAATAGCCCAGTGAGGAAAGGAAATATGGAAATAGATAAGCTACAAGAGAAGTAATGCTCAAAATATAAATATCTTAAGAACAGTAACAACATTAAATTATATCTTTCATATATAAACTATAAAAACTTCAAAACAAACAAGAGGAAGAGAAATAAGATAGAACAGCGTGCCCGAGTGTACCCTAAAGCAAGAGAACTCTAATCCAAGACAGTGGAAGGCTATGGTGCAAAGATTATGGCACTACCCAAGACTAATGAACAATGGTTTGATTTTGGAGTGTCCTTCTCCTAGAAGAGCTGCTTACCATAGCTAAAGTCTCTCTTCTACCCTTACCAAGAGGAAAGTAGCCACTGAACAATTATAGTGCAGTAACCCCTTGAGTGAAGAAGAATTGTTTGGTAATCTGTGTTGTCAGGTGTATGAGGACAGAGGAGAAAATGTAAAGAATAGGCCAGACTATTCAGTGTTTGTGTGTAGGCAAAGGGAAAATGAACCGTAACCAAAGAGATGGGACCAATGTAGTACTGTCTGGCCAGTCAAAAGACCGCATAACTCTCTAGCGGTAGTATCTCAACGGGTAGTTGGTGACCTGGCCAACCTAATACCTAGTTAACCTATTCAGCTTTTAGAAATTTAATTTTGATTTTTTATTACTTTTGTAGACTTTTTTCATTTCCTTGTCCCTTTCCTTAGTGGTTTATTTTTCCTAATTGGAGACCTTGGGCTTATAGCATCTTGCTTTTCCAACTAGGGTTGTAGCTTAGCTGTAATGATGATGATGATGATGATAATCATAATAATAAAATAATAATAATAATAATAATGCTAAAATAACAATAATGCTGATGATAATAATAATAATAATTACTTATCCTACATCATAAGTCTGAAGATGTCAAGCATATCTGAATAGTAAGAAGAAGAAGAAGAAGAGAGAGAGAGAGAGAGAGAGAGAGAGAGAGATGAGAGAGAGAGAGAAGAGAGGAGAGAGAGAGAGAGAGAGAGAGAGAGAGTTAATTCAGATTACATACAGTAATTTGGATTGCATTGATTCCCGATGGACGAGAAATTGAATAAAATTTAAGAATTAATTAGTTTGAATAAAGCTCCTCTTAACCCCACTACAGGCAGTATTCTCTTTAACCATGTATCCTGAATGTATCATCAAATGGCTATGTATCCTCTGAATATGTATCTTAAATGCCTATGTAACCTCTTAGACTCTGTATCCTGAGATGACTATGTACCCTCAATTCCTTCCGCTATGACCTTGTATCCTGAATATCTATGTATCCTCAATGACTATATCCCCGAATGGCTATGTATCCTCTATTATCATATTATCTTCAATGTCTAAGTATCCTCTATGACCATGTATCCCCAATTGGCCATGTATCCTGATTGATTGATTGATTGAAAGTTTTCTGACATCCTCCATGTATCCTGAAATGACTATGTATCTCCATATGGCTATGTATCCTCTATTATCATGTATCCGCAATGCCTATGTATCCTGAATGACCATGTATCGTGAAATGACTATGTATCTCCTTATGGTTATGTATCCTCTATCATCATGTATCCTCAATGCCTATGTATCCTGAATGACTATGTATCCTCTATGATCTTGTATCATGAATGACCATGAATCCACTAAGAAATTGTACGTGTAGAAGAAGGATTGTAAACTTGCCTTTTTCGTTCAAACATGCTATTCGACCTAGAGTTTTGGAAATCTCTTGTTTCCTCTGTGATCCCTGAATCAGTTATTCAAGTTTTTTATATTAAATAATAGCCTTATTAAAAAAAAAAAGTTCAAAAAAGGATAGATGAATATATATATATATATATATATATTTATATATATATATATATATATATATATATATATATATATATATATACACATATATATATGATTATTTCGGGGGTCGAAAAAAAAGTGATGAGTGAAAAATAATTTTGTTTTTTCTATTATTAGAGATTTTCAATATATTTCACTTTTACACCATTTATCTGAAGGTATTTTCAAATTGTCAGCTGTTCAACATTTAGAATTTGTACAAATAAAAAGTCTATTGAGAATAAAGATGATGGCGAAATCAGATTAGGGAAAAAAAGCTTGAAGTTTGTTGACAGTGATTTATGGCACAGCAAGTATCAACGAGGGAAATTGAAGTTGAATATCCTCTCTCTCTCTCTCTCTCTCTCTCTCCTCTCTCTCTCTCTCTCTCTCTCTCTCCTCTCTCTCTCTCTCTCTCTCTCCTGATATTATTCCACGCTCTCTCTCCCTTCACTCGTCTCGGCTCCGAACTTGATTTAACTTTCCCCAGTAACGGCTGAGTGTCAGCCCTTGTTGGTGAGTCGACTTTTAACAACACCCTTCTCTCTCTCTCTCTCTCTCTCTCCTCTCTCTCTCTCTCTCTCTCTCTCTCTCTCTCTCTCTCTCTCTCTCTCTCTCTCTTCTCTCTCTCTCTCTCTCTCTCTCTCTCTCCAAGACTGATCTAAATATCGATTGGCTTTAACTATAACTAGCAATTGTAATGTTCTTAAAGAGAGAAATCTGTTTTGGTAAAAGTGTTTTTTTTTTGTTTTGTTTTTTTGACATATGGGCTATGAGATTTTTTATTTTCAAGATTTTAGATTTGGGTCTTGCTAACAAGAATTAAATTCCTATTCATCACAAAAATTTTGAAAAAATCTGTTTTATATCTTTTAATGTTATATTTTTTCTATTTATTACCTTTAATCAAAAATATTTTTTTTCCTCCAGATTTTTAATAGAGTTTGACTCATTGTACTGGAATCTTCTTCGTTTTAACAATAATAATTTAACAATAACCGCTAATATATACCTAAATTCTCCCCCTTTTCTAAACAGTATCAAAGTCATCTATACAACAATGATTATTCAATTATGCAATCCCTTTATTCAATCTATATTCTCCGCAGATTCCGGGCGAAATAAGCCCCTCCCACTAATGACGTCATAGCCAATCCCGACGCTCCCTTCCAAATTTAAAAATATACCTACTAATAAGAAATCACTTTAAGGGGGAAGTGTTGTGACCCCTGATAACGCGGGAGACAACATGATTGGCTATGACGTCATCAGGGGGTGGGGCTTATTTCAGATTTCAACCAATCAAATTGTAGCTTTCCTACACAAACGAATTCGTTTCATCAGTTTCCTCTTCGTATTATTTCTCTTAAGGTAAAATTCAAACTTACATTAAGGATAGTTGGCACGCAAACCCTTTATACATTCCAACTTTTCCATCAATTGGACAATTTCTATTCCACTCTAATTCCAAACATATTCCAAAATACTAGTTCACGTAAGATTTTGGTAATGCATTTCTATTACTATTTTATTACTAGCGTACGTAGCCCGTCAAAAATGACGGCTAAATATTAAGATATGCACGTAAACACAAATTTAACTCGTCTCACACCCTCCCCCCCTTTCTTAACTACAACCCCTCTCACCAGGGTATGACTACTCCCTTTATCACCTACCCTAGGGACGGGGAGAAACAGAGTAGTTTACGTCTGGCAATACCGCTGATCATGACCCCGAAAGATATATATGCATATATATATATATATATATATATATATATAGATATATTTATATATATACTGTGTATATAATATATATATTATATATATATATATACATATATATATATGTATATATATTATACACATAGATACATATGTAAGCCTAACACTTGTTCTTTATTATATAGTAGATACCAAACCTACGAAATTGTGTATAACAATCTAAAAAAATAAAACAAAAATTAATCTAAAACTTTTTTCAACATTTAATGACAGTAAACATTCCAGGTATAAACATAAAAATCGAACGTTCAGTAACAATATGATATCCCGCGCGTGCGCACACACACACACAAAGATTAAAAATAGCTATTATCTTTGATGTCTTCTATCGGTATGTGATGGTCATGTGAAGAAGAAGAGTCAACAAAGCTGCATTATGAAATTAACTGCTGGCACAGTGCCACCAGTTGTTGGCCCTCCTCTTAAGACTGGATTAAATGAGGTTTTCCTGCAAACACACACACATGTAATGTTTGCATGCTGGGCGGGGCGTGCAAGATGGTTAGACGGAGGAGGGATAGAGCATGAGAATGGGGGGAAGAGGGGCAGTACCCCCAGCTTAAAAAAAAAAAAAAAAAAAAAAAAAAAAAAAAAAAAAAAAAAAAAAAAAACTTCTAAGCCCTTTGAACAGGAGACACTACCAAACAGAAACTGCAATACGCCATCTATGTTCTATGTCTCAACTTCCTTTGTAAAATATGCATTTTTTTTTCTTTCATTTAGAGTTTGTTTTTTCGCGATCAGAGTCGGCTAATGGATTAAACTGTGTGTTTGGGATGTAAGACACAGATCTGAGGATATTGCAGATGAAAGAGGTCACGAAAGGATGGCTTAGGATTCGTAGTTATCCTTTGCTGATCTAATTTTTTTTTCTTTTACAATTTTGTAATGAAAAGAAATGCTTTCATAAGTAGTCATCTTGAAAAAAAACCTACTGGCAAAATTTATAAGCATCACGGAGAGAGAGAGAGAGAGAGAGAGAGAGAGAGAGAGAGAGAGAGAGAGAGAGAGAGAGAGAGAGAGAGAGAGAGAGAGATGGGGGTATTTGTTCAGTCTCAAAAGGATTCTTAGATGTTTCAATGATTTTAAAGCATCACGGAGAGAGAGAGAGAGAGAGAGAGAGAGAAGAGAGAGAGAGAGAGAGAGAGAGAGAGAGAGAGAGAGAGAAGGGGGTAGTTGTTCAGTCTCAATAGGCTTCTTAGATATGTTTCAATGATTTTAAGCATCACAGAGAGAGAGAGAGAGAGAGAGAGAGAGAGAGAGAGAGAGAGAGGAGAGGAGAGAGAGAGAGAGAGAAGGGGGTATTTGTTGTCTCAAAAGGATTCTTAGATATGTTTCAATGATTTTACGCATCACGGGGGGAGAGAGAGAGAGAGAGAGAGAGAGAGAGGAGAGAGAGAGAGGAGAGAGAAGAGAAGAGAGAGAGAGAGAGAGAGAAGGGGGTATTTGTTGTCTCAAAAAGGATTCTTAGATATGTTTCAATGATTTTACGCATCACGGAGAGAGAGAGAGAGAGAGAGAGAGAGAGAGAGAGAGAGAGAGAGAGAGAGAGAGAGAGAAGGGGGTAGTTGTTCAGTACTCAAAAGGATTCTTAGATGTTTCAATGATTTTAAGCATCACGGAGAGAGAGAGAGAGAGAGAGAGAGAGAGAGAGAGAGAGAGAGAGAGATGAGAGGAGAGAGAGAGAGAGAGTTGTATCATAACTTAAATAATTGAATATTAATGAAAGAATTATAATAGTATTCATTAATTACCAATATGCGGTTAAACAAATTATATGGGATTTTTACGCCAAATTTTGAGAGGAGGAAAAAATAGGTTTATTTCTTTAAACTTACGATTTCCAGTTCATTAAATTCAAAATAAATTTCGATGAAAACGAAGCAGAAAATGCATCACTAACTCAACTGGATCTATGAGAAAAACTGTATTCTTTTAAACATCTTGATCGCTACTAATAAAGATTGTTAAGCCAATTAAGAAGTTTTTATGCAATATTAAATCTGATGATGAGATAATCTTTCATAAATCCAATTAATATTAGTTACTAACTTCATCATAAAATCCCGGATTAAAGCCACGATCATCAGACATTGACATAAAAATAATCCTGCAGCTGTTCTGGTCTGGCCTATTATTTACATATTCTCCTCTGTCCTCATACACCTGACAACACAGATTACCAAACAACTCTTCTTCACTCAAGGGGTTACTGCACTATAATTGTTCAGTGGCCACTTTCCTCTTGGTAAGGGTAGAAGAGAGACTAGCTATGGCAAGCAGCTCTTCTAGAAGGGACACTCGAAAATCAAACCATTGTTCTCTAATCTTGGGTAGTGACATAGCCTCTGAACCATGGTCTTCCACTGCCTTGGGTTAGAGATCTCTTGCTGGAGAGTACACCTTAGATAAACTATTGTATATGTTCCCTTATTTCACTGAGCTATTTTTCCCTGTTGGAATCCGTGGGCTTATAGCATCCCTCTTTTCCAACTAGGGATGTAGTCTGCATAGTAATAATAATAAATTACCAAACAACTCTTTTCTCAAGAGGTTAATTACTGCACTATAAATGTTCAGTGGCTACGTTCTTGGTAAGGGTAGAAGAGACTCTTTAGCGATGGCAAGCAGCTCTTACTAGGAGGACCACTCGAAAATCAAACCATTGTTCTCTAGTCTTGGTTGTGCCATAGCCTCTGTAACCATGGTCTTCCATTGCCTTGGGTCAGATATCTCTTGCTAGAGGGTACACTCGGGCACACTATTCTATCTTGTTTCTCTTCCTCTCGTTATTTTTGGAGTTTTTAGCATCTTGTTGTTTTCAGGTTTTATAGTTTATATGTGAAAGTTTTTTTTTTCTATGTTATTATTGTTCTTTAAAACTTCTCTTGTAGTTTTTCCTTACTTCCTTTCCTCACTGAGCTACTTACCCTGTTGGAGCCCTGGGGCTTATAGCATCTTGATTTTCGAACCAGGGTTGTAGCTTAGCTAATAATAATAATAATAATAATAATAATAATAATAATAATAATAATACCTAAAATAGTTGTGGGAGCCTATTGGCAACGTCCTTGACTGGCGATCAGCTGGACCGGGACTCGAGACCCGCTCAAGCTCGATAGCTTCTTGTAGTGTCCCAAACCTTACCATCCTTGAGAGATTCATCAGCAGCCATTGCCTGGCCCTCCCGGGTCCTAGATTGAGTGAAGAAGGGGCTTGGACTATAATCGTATGTGTATATGGTCAGTCTCTATAGCATTGACTGTCCCTTGCTTCTACCATTCATGAGTGATCTTCAAACTTTAATACTTCCTTCAGGTAGATTTATCAACTATTGGTATTAATATTTTGATCTTAAATATTGCTAACCTCCTTAAATCAATAGTTCCCTTAGTTAGATTTGATAATGATTACTCTTAATATTTCATTCTCACTGTATATCTCTTAATAAAAGAAAAAAAATCTGTATTTCCCTTGATTGAAATAGTCAATTATAACTTAATATTTCAATCTCTACGTAAATTTCCTAAAAAAAAAAATAAAGAAAAAAAAACTATATATCCCTTGGTTGAAATAGTCAACGAGACGGTTAAAAGAAAAATTAATATTCACCAAATACTGCCTATTCAAAATATTCGGGAAGAAGAAAAAAAAAAAAAAAAAAAAAAAAAAAACTACATATCCCTTGGTTGAATTAGTCAACAAAACAGTAAAAGAAACATTAATATTCACCAAATACTGCCTATTCAAAATCCTCGGAAAAAAAAAAAAAAAACTATATATCCCTTGGTTGAATTAGTCAACGAGACACTTAAAGAAACATTAATATTCACCAAATACTGCCTATTCAAAAACCTCGGGGAGCGAGAGAGAGAAAAAAAAACCGAAGACCATTCAGGAGGTGTACATACAAAGAAATATAGATTTCTACCAATACCAAAGGAAGAAGGTAATCCATATCAATCACGCTTACCGTAGGCCTATCCAATTCCTCTGCTGCCTATGGATTGGGAAAAATGACCGCATAATTCTTCTCGCCATACATGTATGGAAGGAAAATCCGATTTACTATATAGGGGCCAAGAGAGAAGGGAAATAAAGGGAAATGAATGAATGAATAATAAAAATCTCCTCCGATTGCCTCGATAAAAAAAAAAAAAAGTTTGTTGTTGATTTCCATTAAAATTATTACAATTATTATTATCATTATCATTATTATTATTATTATTATTATTATTATTAGTATTATTATATTACTATTATTATTAGTAATTGCTAAGCTACAACCCTAGTTGGAAAAGCAGGATGCAATAAGCCATGGGGTTCCAACAGGAAATATAACCCAGTGAGGAAAGGAAACAAGGAAAAATAACATTTAAGAACAGTAACATCAAAATAAATATCTCCTATATAAACTACAAAATCTTTTAACGAAAGAAGAGGAAGAGTAATAAGATAGAATAATGTCTTCGAGTGTACCCTCAGGCAAGAGAACTCTACCTAAAGACAGTCGAAGACCATGGTACAGAGGCTATGGTACTATCATTATTAGTTATGATTATTATTATTATTATTACTAATAGCTAAGTTATAACCATAGCTGGAAAAGCAGGATATGCTATAAGCCCAATTGCTCCAACACGGAAAATAGCCCAGTGAGGAAAGGAAACAAGGAAAAATCACATATTTTAAGAACAGTGCCATTAAAATAAATATCTATATAAAAACTAATAAAAACTTTAACAAAAAAAAAGAGGAAGAAAAATAAAATACAATAGTGTGCTCGATTGTACCCTCAAGCAAGAGAACCCTACACCAAGACAGTGGAAAACAATTGTACAGAGGCTATGGCACTGTACGGAGGGGGAAACTGGACTTACTATATAAGGCCCAAAAAAGGAAGGGGAAATCAAGTAGAAAAATTCAAAGTAGTTTGTTGTTGATTCCGATGGTCAAGATTAATGGGGGAAGGATCTATGGGAGCCTGGATTGGATTCCAGCGGTGCTAAGGCATTCCAGTTCACATTCCAGGACCCTTATTGGTTTCTTAAGAGAGTTATAGTAGCCGGTACCTTTGTTACGGATACTGGTAAACATTCAGAATTCAGAGATTTTTTATTATTATTATTATTATTATTATTATTATTATTATATTAACATATTATTATTATTATTATTATTATTATTATTATTATTATTATTAGTAGT
>NC_090726.1:200786416-200789048 GCF_036898095.1 Palaemon carinicauda
TGATCATAGCAATACACATATCGTTTAAGATATCTCCACTCAGAAGCAAACCAACCTAGTATGGGTGTCCCTGACTAGTACAGCCTTGCTGATCATATCACTGTACAAAGCCTTTCACCGGGATAAGTTATCCCCATTCAGAAGCAAACCAACCTAGCATGGGTGTCCCTGACTAGTACAGCCTCGCTGATCATAGGATACACAAACAGTTTAACCACTCTACGCTATCCCCACTCAAAAGCCAAACCAACCTAGTAGAGTGGGCCAGACTAGTACTGCCCTTGCTGATCAAAGCAATGCACAAAGCCTTTCACCGCGCTAAGTTCTCCCCACTCGGAAGCAAACCAACCTAGCATGAGGAACCCTGACTAGTACAGCTTTGCTGATCATAACAATGCACAAACCCTTTCACCATGCTACGTTATCCTCGCCCAGAAGCAAACCAACCTAGTATGGGTGGCACTGACTAGTACAGCTTTGCTGATCAAAGCAATGCACAAAGCCTTTCACCACGTTAAGCTATCCCCACTCAGAAGCAAACCAGCCTAGTAAGGGTGGCCCTGACTAGTACAGCTTTGCTGATCAAAGCAATACACAAAGCCTTTCACAACGTTAAGCTATCCCCACTCAGAAGCAAACCAACCTAGTAAGGGTGGCCCTGACTATTACATCTTTGCTGATCAAAGCAATACACAAAGCCTTTCACAACGTTAAGCTATCCCCACTCAGAAGCAAACCAACCTAGTATGAGGTGGCTTGACTAGTACTCCCTTGCTGATCAAAGCAATGCACAAAGACTTTCACCGCGCTAAGCGATCCTCACTCAGAAGCAAACCAACCTAGTATGGGTGGCACTGACTAGTGCAGCTTTGTTGGTCATAACGATATACAACCCTTTCACCACCATGCTACGTTATCCTCGCCCAGAAGCAAACCAACCTAGTATAGGTGGCACTGACTAGTACAGCTTGGCTGATCAAAGCAATACACAAAGTCTTTCACCACGTTAAGATATCCCCACTCAGAAGCAAACCAACCTAGTATAAGTGGCCCTGACTAGTACAGCTTTGCTGATCAAAGCAATACACACAGCCTTTCACCACGTTAAGCTATCCATTCTCATAAAGGGTTAATACAACAAACCATAAATTTGGATAGCGACTTACAGGTTTATATCTATACTACTACTACTACTACTACTACTACTACTACTAATAATAATAATAATAATAATCATATGAATTTCTATGCACGCTAGTATGTTCCTTTCTTAGCTCGGCTTAAGCCGTCTCTCTTCAGGTCTCACAACACCCTACATGGCTGACATCCCCATCTCATTTGGCTTCATTTCCGCCCTTAGTTCTTATTTCCCGATCACGGTAATTAGGGAAGAAATTGGTTTGCTTATGGCTTTGAGGATGTGAGGGGGAATGGGGAGAGAAAGGAAAAGAGGGAGGGAGAGAGAGAAAGGAAAAGAGGGAGGGAGAGAGAGAAAGGAAAAGAGGGAGGGAGAGAGAGAGGAAAAGAGGGAGGAAAGAAGAAAGGGAAAGGGAGAGACGATAGGAGAAGGGGGGTTAAGATATGATGTTAATACGGCTCTTATAACATTTCAGTGTTATAAGACAAAATCTCTCTCTCTCTCTCTCTCTCTCTCTCTCTCTCTCTCTCATATATATATATATAATATATATATTTACATATGTATACATATACATATATATATATATATATATATATATATATACACACACATATATATATATATATATATATAAATTATATAAACATATGTGTATATATATATATATATATATATATATATATATATATATATATATATATATATATAGAGAGAGAGAGAGAGAGAGAGAGAGAGAGAGAGAGAGAGAGATTTTTAAGGGCAACTAGAGAAATATTCATAAAAGACATCTATACTCTACCATCATAAAATTTTCATTTTCGGTAGTGTTACTAGCAATATTAGCAGCCCAGTCCCAAAGTCACCCCACAGTCCGTCTATAATAATTTATGTCGCAAGAAATGGTCAGAGTAGAATCTATAGTTGTAAGTTTTATATCTAGACTACCAAACGAGCCAAATATACCCCTATTCTTGATTAAAAAGAAAACATTCGTAATTATCATAATTATTATTTGTTAAGTTACAACCCTATTATTATTATTATTATTATTATTATTATTATTATTATTATTATTATTATTATTTTTATTATTAAATGCTAAGCTACAACCCCAGTTGGAAAAGCAGGATGCTATAAGCCCAGGGGCCCCAACAGGGAAAATAGCCCAGTGAGGAAAGGAAACAAGGAAAAATAAAATATTCTAAGAATAGTAACATTAAAACAAATATTTCCTATATAAACTATAAAAACTTCAACAAAACAAGAGGAAGAAAAACTAGATAAAATAGTGTGCCCGAGTGTACCCTCAAGCAAAAGAACTCTACCACAAGAGAGTGAAGGACCATGGTACAGAGGCTAAGTCATTGTCCAAGACTAGAGAACAATGGTTTGATTTTGGAGTGTCCTTCACCTAGAAGAGCTGCTCACCATAGCTAAAGTGTCTTTTCTACCCTTACCATGAGAAAAGTGGCCACTGAACATTTACAATGC
>NC_090726.1:200789548-200797048 GCF_036898095.1 Palaemon carinicauda
ACTCGCAGCGGTGCCCTTTTAGCTCGGAAAAGTTTCCTGGTCGCTGATTGGTTAGAATTATCTTGTCCAACCAATCAGCGATCAGGAACTTTTCCGAGCTAAAAGAGCACCGCTGCGAGTCGGTGCAAATATGACTTGCTAAAAGAAATGGACTATAGTGTACGCAACCCGTCAAAAAAAAGACAGCTAAACATTGATACATATGTACATACACGCACAATCAACCCCTCTCACCAGGGTATGACTACTCCCTCGCCCGTTCCAGAGGGACGGAGAGACCCCAAGTAGTTTATACTTCTGGCTATACTGCTGTGCTTGACCGGAAATGAATGAATATATATAAATACATACATACAGACTATAACATAGATAAGCAAGGACACACATTTCCCTCTCACCAGGGTATGACTATTCTCTCACACCCCCCCCCCCCTTCCCAAGTAATTATACGTCTGACAATGACACGGCAACTAGTCGTCATTATATATACTGTGTTCATATATATATATATATATATATATATATATATATATATATACCTATATATACATATAAATATATATATATATATATATATATATATATATAAATATATATATATATATATATATATAAATATATATATATATACATATATAATTATATAAATATATATATATAAATATATATATATATATATACATATAAGTAGATAAATAATATATATATATATATATATATAAATAAATATATATATATAAATAAATATATATATATATATATATATATATATATATATATATATATATATACATATATACAGTAACAAGACACTTAGTCGTTATTACATAGGGGAGACTATAAAATAATTAACAAGATCGCTTAGAAAACTATTTGATATAATATTGACACATTAGATGAAACGAGGACTAAAGTACCTTAGAGAATTTAGGAAAAATAAGACCTATCCTATCATCATCATTTACCAGTTAAATATTGGCATCAAGTGACGTGTTCATTAATCTAAAGGATAATTAACGTTCTTTCGGGAAAAGGTCATAAGAGAAATTACACAGTAGGTAATTTTTCACTTAAATGTTCCAAATGCTACTACTAAGAAAATTACACTGGTATAACGTAATACTTGACTACTTGTTCGTACTTCTCATTAATATTTACTTTATATTTCAAACAAGGTAGAATTGAGAGTACACTATGGCATACTACCTTATTTCTCTTCCTTTTTTCAAGGTTTTTTAGTTTATATATCAAAGTTATATTTCAATGTTGTTACTCTTCTTAAACTATAAGCTTATACAATCCTGCTTTTATAACTAGAGTTGTAGCTTAGCAAGTAATAATAATAATAATAATAATAATAATAATAATAATAATAATAATAAACTATTGGCAACATTGAAAAGGTTTTCTATAAGATTAATGCCACCGAGGTAGAAATTAATTTGAATAAAACTAATAATAAAAATAATATTACAAGCATAAAAGGGTTGTGGTGGTCGATGTGGTAACGTCCCTGACTGGTGAACGCCAGACTGGGCTTCGAGTCCCGTTCCAAACTCGTTAGTTCCTTTGGTCGCTGCAACCTCACCATCCTTGTGAACTAAAGAAGGGGGGAGGTTAGGGGAGCTTACAGGTGTATCTGCCGAGTCATCAGCACCCATTGCCTGGCCCTCCTTGGTCATAGCTTGGATGGAGAGGGAGCTTGGGCGCTGATCATATGTATATAAAATCAGTGTCTAGGGCATTGTCCTGCTTGAATGGGCAATGTCAGTGTCCCTTGCCTCTGCCATTCATGAGTGGCCTTTAAGCCTTTAAAACCCAATTACGAAATCAAGCAGGCCAATCAGAGATATATATTCCCACGAGACCTTTTAACTGAACAACTAATTACGTCATCGCAACTCAATTAGACCTCGTTTGGCCCGGATTGACCCGCCCCTAAATCCACTGCTGTTCAGCGCCCATGAATCAAGGCGATGACGTTCGTCTTCATATGTAACAAAGGCGAATGGCAATTTCTCAACACTTCCTCGCTAGGGTTGCCCGGTTGGCCTTTTCTCAGGCCAAAAAAACTTGAAATTGGCCTTTTTAAAACTGGTCGGCCTTTACAGCTCGGACCTAAAATGCTATATTTTTTGCCTTTTTGAAACTGGTTGGCCTTTAGTAATATGAAAAAGCTGAGACCTAAAATGCTATATTTTTTGCCCTTTTGAAACTGGTTTGCATTTAGTAATATGAAAAAGCTGAGACCTAAAATGCTATATTTTTTGCCTTTTTGAAACTGGTTGGCCTTTAGTAATATGAAAAAGCTGAGACCTAAAATGCTATATTTTTTGCCTTTTTGAAACTGGTTGGCATTTAGTAATATCATGAAACAGCTCGGACCTAAAATGCTATATTTTTTGCCTTTTTGAAACTGGTTGGCCTTTAGCAATATCATGAAACAGCTCGGACCTAAAATGCTATATTTTTTGCCTTTTTGAAACTGGTTGGCCTTTAGCAATATCATGAAACAGCTCGGACCTAAAATGCTATATTTTTTGCCTTTTTGAAACTGGTTGGCCTTTAGCAATATCATGAAACAGCTTGGACTTAAAATGCTATATTTTTTTGCCTTTTTGAAACTGGTTAGCCTTTAGTAATATCATGAAAAAGCTTGGACCTATAATGCTATATTTTTTGCCTTTTTGAAACTGGTTGGTCTTTAGTAATATCATGAAAAAGCTGGGACCTAAAATGCTATATTTTTAGGCCTTTTTGAAACTGGTTGGCCTTTAGTAATATCATGAAACAGCTGGGACTTAAAATGCTATATTTTTTGCCTTTTTGAAACTGGTTGGCCTTTAGTAATATCATGAAACAGCTGGGACTTAAAATGCTATATTTTTTGCCTTTTTTGAAACTGGTTGGTCTTTAGTAATATCATGAAAAAGCTGGGACCTAAAATGCTATATTTTTAGGCCTTTTTGAAACTGATTGGCCTTTAGTAATATCATGAAACAGCTCGCACCTAAAATGCTATATTTTGGCCTTTTTGAAACTGGTTGGCCTTTAGTAATATCATGAAACAGCTGGGACTTAAAATGCTATATTTTTTGCCTTTTTGAAACTGGTTGGTCTTTAGTAATATCATGAAAAAGCTGGGACCTAAAATGCTATATTTTTAGGCCTTTTTGAAACTGATTGGCCTTTAGTAATATCATGAAACAGCTCGCACCTAAAATGCTATATTTTGGCCTTTTTGAAACTGGTTGGCCTTTAGTAATATCATGAAACAGCTGGGACTTAAAATGCTATATTTTTTGCCTTTTTGAAACTGGTTGGTCTTTAGTAATATCATGAAAAAGCTGGGACCTAAAATGCTATATTTTTAGGCCTTTTTGAAACTGATTGGCCTTTAGTAATATCATGAAACAGCTCGCACCTAAAATGCTATATTTTGGCCTTTTTGAAACTGGTTGGCCTTTAGTAATATCATGAAACAGCTGGGACCTAAAATGCTATATTTTTTGCCTTTTTGAAACTGGTTGGCCTTTAGTAATATCATGAAACAGCTGGGACTTAAAATGCTATATTTTTTGCCTTTTTGAAACTGGTTGGTCTTTAGTAATATCATGAAAAAGCTGGGACCTAAAATGCTATATTTTTAGGCCTTTTTGAAACTGATTGGCCTTTAGTAATATCATGAAACAGCTCGCACCTAAAATGCTATATTTTGGCCTTTTTGAAACTGGTTGGCCTTTAGTAATATCATGAAACAGCTGGGACCTAAAATGCTATATTTTGGCCTTTTTGAAACTGGTTGGCCTTTAGTAATATCATGAAACAGCTCGCACCTAAAATGCTATATTTTGGCCTTTTTGAAACTGGTTGGCCTTTAGTAATATCATGAAACAGCTGGGACTTAAAATGCTATATTTTTTGCCTTTTTGAAACTGGTTGGTCTTTAGTAATATCATGAAAAAGCTGGGACCTAAAATGCTATATTTTTAGGCCTTTTTGAAACTGGTTGGCCTTTAGTAATATCATGAAACAGCTCGCACCTAAAATGCTATATTTTGGCCTTTTTGAAACTGGTTAGCATTTAGTAATATCATGAAAAAGCTCGCACCTAAAATGCTATATTTTGGCCTTTTTGAAACTGGTCGGCCTTTAGTAATATCATGAAAAAGCTGGGGCCTAAAATGCTATATTTTTTGCCTTTTTGAAACTGGTCGGCCTTTAGTAATATCATGAAAAAGCTGGGACCTAAAATGCTATATTTTTTGCCTTTTTGAAACTGGTCGGCCTTTAGTAATATCATGAAAAAGCTGGGCCTAAAATGCTATATTTTTTGCCTTTTTGAAACTGGTCGGCCTTTAGTAATAGCATGAAACAGCTCGGACCTAAAATACTATATTTTTTTGGCCTTTTTCTACTAATGGGTTGGCCTTTTAAAGCTGCGGTTGATTACAAGTTGGCCTTTTTTCCTTTAGAAAACTTGGCAACCCTGCGTAATCCTCGCGCAATCTGGCGACATACGAAGGAACTGTATTATCATGTAGCGTTCTCTTCTCCTTTCTGGACTGTATAATTCTAAAAATTGCAATCTTTCCCAGTAGTCAAGGTCCTTAACTTCCATTCTAGCAGTATAGGACCTTTGTACACTCTCTATTTGCGCAATATCCTTTTGGTAGTGTGGGTACCATATCACATTGCAGTACTCGAGTGTACTACGTACATAAGTTTTGTAAAGCATAATCATGTGTTCAGCTTTTCATGTTCTAAAGTGTCCTGAATAACATTCCCATTTTTTCTTTACATTTAGCCAACAGTGTTGCTATTTGGTCGTTGCATAACAATATTCCTATTTAACATTACACCAAGGTCTTTAATTTTTTCCTTGTTTGTGATTGTCTCATTATTAGGTCCCTTGTATGCATACATCGTTCCTTCTCTGTTTCCATAATTTATTGGTGCGAACCTCTTAGTTATGACCCATAGCTGAAGGGGGGTTAGGGAGCTATCCTGCCTCTGATTACGTGTTAACTTAGGAAGCTAAGATGGAAGCAATTGCTGGGAATGGCCGAGGTTAAGTTTGATAATGCTCTGCAATCAATGGTATTAAGGAGCTCAATTTCAAATGTGGTTCCCAAGGGTTAAGTGAGAAAAAGCTGAATTTCATATAAATAGAGAATTATGGATGCTGACTAGGCCTACTCCATGAAAAGGATGTGTCTTAGGGCAGAACACTAGTAATAGTAGTAGTAGTAGTAGTAGTAGTAGTAGTAGTACTATTACTATTAGTAGTACTACTACGATTAGTACTACTAGTAGTAGTAGTAGTAGTAGTAGTAGTAAAATGACAAAAAGCTTAATTTCAATAAGGGCCCCCAAATGTATACCGACATTAAAAAAAAAGAATATTACTCAAAATAATTTTAATTAAGAATATCTCGCTTCAATCCGAAAATAAAATGTATTCAATACTTCATACCTAATGAATTTCAAATTACAAGACAGAATTTCTACGCTCCTTATGCTAAAACCGACTTTGTCTGTTATTATGCTAAAACTTGACGTATGTAGCTGTCATTCAACTGGAATAAGCCACAGAGATTGGTTGAATATGTAGGCAATCCACCTCTATGAAAATACCGGTTAAGAATAGAACAAAAATAAACTATATAAATCAACTCAAGTCATCACTTATCGAAATAGACAAATAAAAAAATAAAAAAAGTACATGCGATCAACATTCAAATGAAGATCCTAGCTTATTATAACAATCTTCCAAAGAACCAACATACGATTGTGACGGGCCGAGAGATGGTTGTGACTCAAAGACAGGATGAAAGCAACTGAGTGAGTTTATTACAGAACATTCTCCTTTCTATACAAAAGCTCAAGGCAACAGGATATTTCCTGTTCAAAACCGACACCGTTACCGGTGAGAAAAAACAGGGCATGTTTATTCAGGTTCTTTTTGGTGCGAGGGAAGAGCGAAGATACAAGCATAATATATACGAAAAATGAACTGTCATTACTATGTACGATCGTGTGACACACGGTTGGTACACGATACTTAAAGTTTTCTGTAAACAAAACACCTATCAAAGTCAATATTATCATTATTACTATTATTATTATTATTACTATTATTATCAATATTATCATCATTATTATTATTCTTATTGCTTGCTAAGCTACAACCTTATTTGGAAAAGCAGGATGCTATAAGGCCAGGGGCTCCAACAGGGAAAATAGCCCAGTGAGGAAAGGAAAAGAAGGATATAAGAGAAGTAATCAACAACTAAAATAAAGTATTTTAAGAACAGTAACAAAACTAAATTAAGTATTTTAAGAACAATAACAAAACTAAAATTATTATTTCACACACACACACACACACTATATATATATATATATATATATATATATATATATATATATATATATATATATATATATATATATATATATATATATATATACATACATACAAGTCACGATTACTGGTTAAGCCCAAAGAAATTTATAACAAAACCAATTGGTAATATGGAATTACCAAGTACAACTTTTATAGAAAACAGTTTAATATTTATAGTTTCTATACAAATGCTGATTCCTCCCCCCCCCCTCTCTCTCTCTCTCTCTCTCTCTCTCTCTCTCTCTCTCTCTCTCTCTCTCTCTCTCTCTCTCGTAGGTAATTCCTCTTACGCCTATAAGAGAGAAAATTGCCAGCGGTAAAAAGAAAAAAATCCTTTTTTATTACACTCGAAAGGTGATGAGAAATAAGTTCCACTCTTTCTTTCCCTTTAGCTTCCAGGGTTTAACATATACCAGTCGCTTATAAAGTATTCTTCGCTTTGGTAAACACAAGACTTGAAAAAAGATGCAGATGTTCAAACGATTAGTAAAGTCCACCGGACGTTAGGGGTTTTTATATGAAAATAACATGATACACTTAGAAAATTTGCCGTAAAAATCCTGGAATAAATGTTGCCAGGCATTTAACGTTTCAAAGACGGATATTTTCACGTAAAGAAGTAATATTACAGTCACCAACCCGTAAAAGGTAATAAAGTATAGTAAAATTACGGTGCCTGTATTTTACTGAAATACGGCTGATAATGATATATTTTACGGAGAATTTCCTATCAAAATTACGGAGTTTTCAAGTGTAAAAGTGAAATTCCGGATGGAAATAAAAAACTCCAGAGTTAAAAAAACCTCAGGCTGGTTAGAAAAAGAGTATAATTTGCTTTCATATTACCTAAGAAAAGATGTCCTATAATAAAACAGACATCAAAAACCCTCTAAAGAAATACAATAGTTCATAATAGGAACACTTTCCTTTTGAAATCATGCCAGGACGCGTTGATAGTAGTCAATTTACGATAAGCTACTTGATTGAA
Organism: Palaemon carinicauda; assembly: GCF_036898095.1. Classification (NCBI taxonomy): domain Eukaryota; kingdom Metazoa; phylum Arthropoda; class Malacostraca; order Decapoda; family Palaemonidae; genus Palaemon; species Palaemon carinicauda. The sequence goes on from NC_090726.1 coordinate 200,796,946, forward strand.
GCTAAAAGTTCATTCATAAAAAAATTGGCCACTTTTATTAATAATAATAATAATAATAATAATAATAATAATAATAATAATATCATTATTATTATTATAATTA
>NC_090726.1:200812048-200822304 GCF_036898095.1 Palaemon carinicauda
TATATATATATACATATATTAAACTATTAGTACCAGAAGAGGAAGTACATTATCCAGCCCTATGAGTTGAACCAAATACAGCTATAAATGAATATTTTCATTTTAAATATCAAAATCTTGAAATCTGATATAATGTCAGACATAATTTTTCTGCCCAAACATAAAATATGTTTTATGGTCAAGATCATGTCACACTGAATCCACTTAGGGAATAGATGCTCACCAGAACGTCAGCCGGGCTTGTCCAAACCCCCACTCTGGTGCCCTACCACAGCAGGGGCCTCCCCAGTAAACAGCTTAAACTCACGGTCCCGGGCGGGGATCGACCTGCTGCCATGTGAATGCAAGGCGAACACGTTACCACTGTACTAGCCCTAGGTCAATCTAGTGTAACAATTAAACGAAATCTGGATATAATATCTTCAGCTCTGTCTTTCTGGTCTGGTGATTCCCAATGACGAACAATCGGTTTGATTTGTCTCAGTATATTACTTTCATTAATTCTTCTTCTTTGACTGAAGCTTTTCCCCCTATGCAGGGTCGCTATTTCTTGAAAGCCATTTCTAATTTGTCTTTGATGTCCTCTACTGTGAAATCTTTCTCTCCTTTGATTCATTATTACTATTTATTAAGCCTTTGGGCTCCACAAGGCACTAGAAGAGTTGGAAGACCTAGTCCTACATGGCTGATGACTATGAAGCCCGAAGATGATGATGAATGTAGAAGTATTGATTTAAAAGCTCAAGATAAGAGACGACTGGTGAAATCTAACCGAGGCCCTTTGCGTCAATAGGCGTAGGAGATGATGATGATGATGATTTACTACAAAATGAGCTATTATTTCATTAATCCTTGACAGAGTTTAATGCCAATTTATGGTGCATTTACTGGTGATTCAGCAGCGTCAACGGCTTTTTCATTACATGCAACTCCAACATTGGCAAGAATCCAGAATGTTTCAATATTCACCCCTTGAGAATAGAACTTGTTACAGCAATTGTTAATGAGTAATACTAGTTGCTTCTTACATGTGCAATCTCTGGGGGCTTCTAGGGCACTTCTCGAATCAGAATAGAACAAGAGCAGTCTGAGACTTCTGTCCTCCGCCAAAGGGTTGTAGCTTGGCTAGTAATAATAATAACAATGACAAGAAATAAGACTTAGACTCCCAGGAAAAACAATTCGCGTTAAATATTAACTTGGAATAATAGTCTTTCGTAAAGGCTAAGAGTTATCACACATGTTGTCATAGCAACCACAAGCGTCTTATTGTGTGAGGGCTTTAATAGATGAGCCATTTGCTCCCTGTAATAACATTCTCCTCATAAGAGAATATTACATAGTTCGGTATTCATTCTTCGTGGTGGGCGGTAAGAGAAGTGTTTGTCCACTGAATAATTTATTATTATTATTATTATTATTATTATTATTATTATTATCATTATTATTATTATCTATTGTTATTGTTAATTATTTAGTATTACTATTATCTATTATTACTCTTATGTATTATTTTTTATCATTATATCTTTTATTATTATTATTATTATTATTATTAGTAGTAGTAGTAGTAGTAGTAGTAGTAATTAAAATATATATAATAAAAAATAATACATAATGGTAATAAGTAGTAGTAGTAGTAGTAGTAGTAGTAGTAGTAGTAGTAGTAGTAGCCTGGCTACAACCCTAGTTGGAAAAGCAAGATGCTATTAGCCCAAGGGCTCTAACAGGGAAAAATAGCCCAATGAGGAAAGGAAATAAGGACATAAACGACATGAGAAACAGCAATAAAATATTTCAAAAACGGTAACAACAATATTGGGAGATATTCTCTTAATTTCGTGATACAAAATTCACTATAAACTTGGGTGAAAGTTAACTATTAGTATAAGAAAAAAAAGAATATTCTTTCAATCCAAAGGGTCCAATATACCGCTAATAATTATTATTATTTTTTACTATTTTTATAATTATTATTATTAATAATTATTATTAATTATTAATAATTATTAATATTATTATTAATATTAATAATTATTAATATTATTATTAATATTATTAATAATTATTAATATTATTATCAATATTATTAATAATTATTAATATTATTGTCAATAATTATTAATATTATTGTCAATAATTATTAATATTAGTATTAATAATTAATAATAATAATAATAATAATAATAATAATAATTATTATTATTATTAATATTATTATTATTATAAGCTAAGTTAATTGGAAAAGCAGGATGCTATAAACCCAGGGGCTCCAATAGGGAAAAATAGCCCAGTAAGAAATGGAAATAAGGAAATAAATAAACTATATGAAATAAAACGAATAAAGAATATAAAACTCTTAAACGCTCAGTAAAAACGTTAAAACATATACCAAGACGAACATTGGAGTTCGTGTGTTTGTTGCTTTCAACAAAAAGCTAACATGCAGCTTAAAAAAAAGGAAATCATTTGAAAAAGTTTATTTTATTGAGATTTTAAATAAACACAATGTGAATCTGATTAGTTTTAAAATGAATTTTCTGTCTTAATAAATAAAAGATTTCAATTCTAGTTTAAAAGAATATATATCACTTCCCTCTCTTGATATATAGAACTAAAATACATATATTTATAGTTTATATAGGAGATATTTATTTTAATGTTACTCCTTTTAAAATATTTTAATTTCCTTTCCTCACTGGGCTATTTTCCCTGTTGGAGCCCCTGGGCTTATAGCATCTTGCTTTTCTAACTACGACTGTAGCTTAGCAAGTAATAATAATAATAATAATAATAATAATCATAATAACAATAATAATACAAAAATCATTTTAGCATCCTACTTTTCCAACTAGGGTTTTAGCTTAGCAAGTAGCCTAGTAGTAATAATAATAATAATAATAATAATAATAATAATAATAATAATAATAATAATAATAATACAAAAATCATTATAGCATCCTGCCTTTCCAACTAGGGTTATAGCTTAGCAAGTATTAATAATAAACATAATAATAATAATAATAATAATAATAATAATAATAATAATAATAATAATACAAAAATCATTATAGCATCCTGCTTTTCCAAATAGGGTTATAGCTTAGAAAGTAGTAATAATAATAATAACAATAATAACAATAATAATAATAATAATAATAATAATAATAATAATAATAATAATAATAATAATACAAAAATCATTCGATACACCAGGTCAAATCAATTAAAAAAAAAAATTACAAAATAACATATAAAAAATAAACAGGAAGATGGCGCCGAAGACGAGTTCTTCTTACCTAGTAAGTATTAACAATGAAAGCAAGTTTAAACAACGCAGTTGACCTGCAGTAAATCAAAATGCCCACACGATAAGCAAGCATTAATCCCAAGTGACAAGACACGATTCATCAAAATCGTGGTTCAGCAATAACAGTTCCATTTCGGCATTAAATATGACATACCGAGAACTACTTGCGTGTGCAATACCAAAATATATGTCTTTACAATTGTATTCCGTAAAAGGATCACGTAAATGTGATATTGTGAATATACGAGTTCTGGGAATACACAAATAAACTTCTGCCACTCCAAGAAAGGTATCTGATTTGGCAATTATGTTTTAAGGTTAATGCCCTGCCTAGCATTCTACTGGATAGGAGATCAAGACCCAGTCTTAACTCGATAGCTTCTTGTAGTGTCTGCAACCTAACCATCCTTATGAGATAAAGATGTGGGTTTAGGGGAACATGTATATTTACCTGCTGATTCATAACCAGCCATTTCCTGGCCCTCCTTGGTCCTAGCTTGCGTGTCTCTTGGGCATTGGCCTGTGTATTCCTGTTGCATTCAAACTATGCAACCCATGTATAGATGTATCCATAGAGACTATGCAAAGCAAACCGTGCTCGTATATACATACATACATACATACATACACATATATATGTATTATATACATACATATATATATATATATATATATATGTATATATATATATATATATATATATGGTCACTCAAAGGTCACCACTGTGCGGAGGGACCAGTTAGGTATCAACTGATAAGCAGAGTGAATTTAACTGACTTTATTTCCACAAACAGAGAGCTTTTATAGCAACAGTTTCAGTGAAAGAAGGCCACAAAAACTCAAACAGATTGATAATAGTGCAGTACAAACCTATGGGCAGTGTAAAAAACTCACCTCCAAACCAAGTCTTCTTGCCTGATACAGACTTGGTTATCTACCATTGTTGGCAGTTCTCAAATTATTATTATTATTATTATTATTATTATTATTATTATTATTATTATTATTATTATTACCTGCTAAGTTACAACTTTACTTGAAAAAGCAGGATGCGATAAGCGCAAAAAAAAAAAAAAAAAAAAAAAAAAGATTGGTTGTAAGAATAGATGCTCACTAGAACGTCAGCCGGGCAAGACCAACCCCAACCCCCAATGTTTTGCCCAACCACAGCAATGGCCTCCCCAGTAAACAGTTTAAACTCACGGTCCCGGACTGGGATCGATCTGCTGCCAGTCAAATGCTAGGCGAACACGTTACCACTATACTAGCCAGGTGAAAAACCTAAACTCAAGACAGGAGACGGAAAACAAATACCTATATTCAAATACAAGATAAGATCAGATTATGTAATATATATTAAATCATAAAACAAATTTAATCATAAAAAAGAAATAAAATCATAAAACAGAAATTAAATCATAAAACAGAAATTAAATCATAAAACCGAAATTAAATCCTAAAACAGAAATTAAATCCTAAAACAGAAATGAAATCATAAAACAGTAATTAAATCATAAAACAGAAATTACCTCATAAAACAGAAATTAAATCATAAAACAGAAATTAAATCATAAAACAGAAATTAAATCATAAAAGTAATTAAATCATAAAACAGAAATTAAATCATAAAACAGAAATCAAATCATAAAACAAATTAAATCATAAAACCGAAATTAAATCATAAAACAGAAATTACAACATAAAACAGAAATTAAATCATAAAACAGAAATTACATCATAAAACAGAAATTAAATCATAAAACAGAAATTACATCATAAAAGAAAAATTAAATCAAACAGTAATTAAATCATAAAACAGAGAATGGATTTCGATAAATCATTAGAACCTGAACAAGACACTGCTGGTAAAATAGATCTTAGTTCAGACTACTTTGCTTAAAACAATTAACTGAGAGGTGTACGAAGCCGAGATTTAAATCCAGAAGAACAAAGGACTAATTATTCAACATTTTTAAACATGACACAAGGGCATAATCAAACAGCTCAATGTTATCTGAATAATTTTTCAATCTAAGAGCATTAATATTTGCAATAAAAACAAACCATTATTACGGTACCACCCACATGCTCTGTTGTATTCATATTTTCCAACAATGCTTTCATATTATCTTTCCTTCCCAATCATTATGTTCCTTGAATAAACCATTTATCTTAAACCAAAAGAAGATACTTAAGAGACGAGCTTGACAATGATATAGCAAGCCAGTGGAGGTAAAATCTATGATAAAATCCACATGATTCCTGGAAATTGATTATACGAGAATTTCTAAAAAAGAATTAAAATTTCTTCCTCGATTTCAGCAAATCAGATTAATTTCTGTTTACAATGGCATTGATAAGATTATGACAATGGATGCGATTAGCCGTAAATGATAAAAGATAATTGATTTATAAGAAATATTGAACAAGAATGAAAGATAGGTAAGAAAATTGGAATAACAAGAAACCAGCTTTAAGAGGATTAAAACAAAGATACCAATACCAAATATACATTAATAAACTAGAAAAGCTCTCTGAGAATGCAGACCTCCGCCACGGCAGCTTATTTCTCGAAACCAGCTTGTCTTTCCCAGAATCTATTTAGACCGTGGGCGTATTTGAAGTCTATGTGACAACCATGTGCGAACTTGGGGTAAAGGTTAGGGGTGATTCGGTCAACCTTTTGCTCAACCTTAACCTTGACCTTTGACCTAGGACTTTCAAAATTGAATCACTTCCACGTCTCAGCATAACAATTAATTAATGAAAGTTTTATTACTCTATTATTATTATCATTACTATTAATTACTAAGCTACAACCCTATTTAGAAAAGCAGGATGCTATAAGCACAGGGGCCTCAACAGGGAAAATGGCCCAGTGAGGATAGGAAACAAGGAAAAATAAAATATTTTCAGACCAGTAACAGCATTGAAATAAATATTTTCTATATAAACTATAAAAACTTTAAAAAAAACAAGAGGGAGAGAAATTAGAGAGAATACTGTGCTTGAGTAAAATTGTGGCCAGGAAGTTGTTCGCAAACAAACATACAGACAAACAGGGACGAAGACATAACCCAACTTCGTTGGCGGAGGCAAACATTGGGTAAAATGCGATTTCATGAAAGACTGGGAGAGTGATCATGACGACATCGCACATTGAAATATAACTGAAATATACACACATATACACGTACAGTTTTGTTTATATATACATTTATATATATATGGATATATATATATATATATATATATATAAACAGTGTACGTGTGTATATGTGTGTGTTCATGTTCATATTTCAGTTATATATCAAAGTGCAATGTCGTCACGATCATATATAATGTACGGTATGTATGTATACATACATATACTGTATATAGACATACATATATACACATGTATATAAATACAAACAGTATAAACACATAAATGCATTTGTATAAACATGTATCAAATACTTTATATATATATATATATATATATATATATATACATATAAATATAGCCCACACACAAACATACACACACAAGGGGGTAGGAGTAACAACTTCACCTGATAATTAAAGATGGAGAAACTTTAAATAAATTCCCCCAAAGAATTGTTCCAACTAAAAAAACCTTTAAATCTGCAGAATGAAAAGCTGTATGTCTGTAGTAAAATGATTTCGCCTTCAGTAAAAATAAAATCGTATCAGATAAAAATATGACTCAAATATAGACTCAAAATAACGTCGTATATTTACCCCTTTTGTAGAAAAACCTTTCCAAGAAATGAATCCATAAAAGCAAGGCCAAGGGTTGTGGTGGCCAATGCGGTAACGTCCCTGACCGGGGGTTCATTAGCTTCTTTGGTCGCTGCAACCTAACCATCCTTGTGAACTTAGGAAGGGGAGTTTGGGGGAGCCTGTAGGTCTATCTGCTAAGTCACCAGCAGCCATTGCCTGGTCCTCCTTGGTCATAGCTTGGTGGAGAGGCGGCTTGAGCGCTGATCATACGTATATGTGGTCAGTCTCTAGGGCATTGTGCTGCTTGAAAGGGCAATGTCACTGTTCCTTGTCTCTGCCATTAATGAGCAGCCTTTAAATCATTTTTTAAAGTTTTACGAACAGACAGACTGAAGCGAAGCCAATCTATTGTTGATCCATTGCAAAACCACTCGAGGTTTTCCTCCCTGAATTTTTCCCTCTCGTTTTTCCCCTTCTAATTTTACATCTCCATTTCGGGAAAGCTTCGGCGAGGCTTCGCTGATTCGAATAGCAACTGAAGCATTTGTAAAGCATCAGGAAGGGAAGGGCTTCCACCAGGAGGAGGGGGGGGGGGGGGGGGATAGGGGGGACTATTCCCCCCCCCCCTGGTTGGTTTATTGTTCGAGACAACGCCAATCGAGCAGATGGCAGGATTCGAACGCCCAGGTTTAATTGGAAAGTTAGAAAGCCATTGGGATGGAAGGCGGTGACTATGAATATCTCTGCATTCAATGCTCAATGAATGTTTAGAGCAACTGGAATTTTTAAAGTATTCATGACTTTGTAGAATTTTACTGTTAATTTAGCAGTTAGAACTTCGATTATCGTAATAGTTGAACCGGCCGCTTCTTCTACATTGGGTTTCGTGTGCCTAACTGTTATTCTAACTTTCCTTTCCGTCTGTTTAGTTCGTCTGTTTGTTTTTCCATTATGAGAACGTAAATGCTAAATTCCAAAGTCATTCTTCTTTCTTGTACAAATCACGTGACCCTCTAATAATTTTTTTTACCCTTTTTTGGGGGGTTTATCACTTCTGGAAAACCCCTTTGTACCGCAAGGTATTTCATTCTCCCTCGCACTGATAACCTGTTTAAACCTGTATAGTCTTGCATATTTCTTTTCGTGCCGTTCTTGCTTGGAACGGGTAGTATATAAAATCATGCTCCATCAAAATAAAGTTAGTTGCATTCACCCCACTTCCCAGTCATCACCTAACAGGCGCCTCACAAAACTTTCCAAAATTCATGGTCTACATGATGAGGGGTAGATGGAGATGGTTTGGGCATGCTCTTCGCACTCCCCCAGGAGATTAGTTCACCAAACTTTCAAATGGGCTCCACAAGGTACTATCATTATTATTATTACTAGCCAAGCTACAACCCTAGTTGGAAAAGCAAGATGCTACAAGCCCAAGGGCTCCAACAGGGAAAAATAGCCCAGTGAGGAAAGGAAATAAGGAAATAAATAAATGATGAGAATAAATGAACAATATATCTTTCTAAAAACAGTAACAGCGTCAAAACAGATATGTCCTATATAAACTATTAACAACGTCAAAAACAGATATGTCCTATATAAACTATTAACAACGTCAAAAACAGATATGTCATATAAAAACTATAAAGACTCATGTCAGCCTGGTCAACATAAAAACATTTGCTCCAACTTTGAACTTTTGAAGTTCTACTGATTCAACTACCCGATTAGGAAGATCATTCCACAACTTGGTAACAGCTGGAATAAAACTAGGAGAGTTGGAAGAACCAGGAGGCCTACATGGCTGAGGACTATGAAGCGTGAAATAGATGAATGAAGAATTATTAACTTGCGTTAATAAGCATGAGAGACGATGATGATGATGACATTAAAATCTTAGCTCGGCATAATTTCACATTTCATGGTACTAAACACAATCATCCACTCGCATTGCAAGATTCCACAGTACAGAGTACAAATGTATTATTATTATTATTATTATTATTATTATTATTATTATTATTATTATTATTATTATTATTATTATTATTATTATTAGGCTACTCCTACTTCCTAAGCTACAACCCTAGTTGGAAAAGCAAGATGCTTTAAGCCCAGGGGCTCCAACAGGGAAAATAGCCCATTGAGGAAAGGAAGCAAGGAAAAATAAAGCATTTCAAGATTCACATTAAAATAAATATCTCCTATATACTATAAAAACTTCAACAAAACAAGAGGAAGAGAAATAAGATAGAATAGTGTGACTGAGTGTACCCTCAAGCAAGAGAACTCTAACCCAAGACAATGGAAGACCATGGTACAGAGGCTATGGGACTACCCGTAAGTAGAGAACAATGGTTTGATTTTGGGGTGTATGAATGATATGGTAGCCTATTGGAAACACCCCTGCTTTACAATCTGCTGGACTAGAGTTCGAGACTCGCTCAAGCTCCATAGTTTCTTGTAGTGTAGTGTCTACAACCTAACCATCCTTATGAGGTAAAGATGGGAGGTTTGTGGGAGCCTTTAGGTCTACCTACTGGTTTATTGTTTGCTATTATGTATTCCCTTTCTTTACAACAACAAAAAAAATGCCTGCAAAATTTTATTCAAAACTATGCACAACTATAACTGTGTTGTCACTGTCAAGAAAATATCCTTAATAAACATGTATTCATTACAATTTATACAAATATTGATCCTGAAAATTTGAACAATCTGAAACACAGGACTAAGGTGAAGGACGATATGGAGAGATGAGGTTTCATGGAAGATAATGCCTCTGATAGAAGCCACTGGAGACGACGCAGCGGGCAACCGACCCCTTAATGTAAGGATAACGGTAGGAATAAAGTTATTATCAAAATTAAATTTTCTTCATAATTCCCTTAGGTTTATTGACTTGTATGCGTCTGTTTGTTTTAGAGAATGAGATTTACCCTAAACAAGAGCGCCTTATAATCTAGCAGATTCTACTTCACACACTGATATGAGAGCCTAAGACAAAATATTTTATATACAGTTCTCATTACATTTCAGACTATCTTGACCTCAGACTAACTAGACCTTACACTATCTTGACCTCTGACTATCTTGATCAAACTATCTTAACCTTAGACTTTTAGACTACCTTGACCTCATACTATTTGACTATCTTGACCTTGGACTTTGAATATCTTGACCTCAGACTTTGAGAGAGAGAGAGAGAGAGAGAGAGAGAGAG
>NC_090726.1:200835304-200852804 GCF_036898095.1 Palaemon carinicauda
TCATTAGGTTAAAACATTACTCCTCTGTCTTAAGAGTGTTATTTTGAAACCTGCACTCACTATAAACCCAGTTGCTTATAGCAGGTCAACATTTAAAAGGGTTAAAATGCTGAGCGCCCATCTTAGGATTATTATCATTATTATCATTACTATTATTATCACATGCTAAAAGCAGGATGCTACAAGCCCAGGGGGGGGGGGGCCCTTTGGGTGAAGAAGAACTATTTGGTAATCTCAGTGTAGTTAGATGTATGAGGACAGAGGAGAATCTGTCAAGAATAGGCCAGACTATTCGGTGTATGTGTAGGCAAAGGAAAAGTGAACCGTTACCAGAGAGAGGGATGCAATGTAGTACTGTCTGGCCAGTCAAAGGGCCCAATAACACACTAGCGGTAGTATCTCAACGGGTGGCTGGTGCCCTGGCCAACCTACTACCTCCAGAAACCAGAGTACAAAATGTAGATAAAGAGCTTAACCTATATGTCCAAGGAATAAATCAGAAACCGTCTTTTCAACTAAAAATTTAAGTACCAAAATGACATTACTACATAGAGACTGAAATGCAAATTCCTAAACCCAACTCAACTATAAACTGGAGTAGCAAAACCACACAGGGGTTAAAATACAAACCAAAGAACCTACAATAAAAGGATTACCTTCAATATAGATAATAAGTCGAGTGTTAGCCGTCTGATTAATATTAAAACTCATGCTCTATAAGGCACAGTAACTGAAACATTATCTTGGGATTAATATTAAATCCTATACTCACTGTAAATAACATTACTTTTATAAAAATAAACTTCTATAGGGTTAATGTTTTATCTTTCCTGTGATTAATTTTCTAAATGAATAACTACTGCAAACCAAAGAACCTATAGAGGATTAAGCCAGGCTGACACTTGCACGAATTTGTGGCACGCATTGTCACGATTCGAGTCGGGAACTGGCGTGAACTCGTCGTGAACTGGCGTGAAGTGTTCGTAAACCCGTCGTGACATCGTGGCATGTCGTGACGAGAATTTTGAAATGTCCAAAATTTTGGTCACGACAAAATTTCGTGACCGGGTCGTGAACTATGTGCCAACTGTTCGTGAACTCGTAGGGAGGATGCGGGAAGTGCGCAAACTATGGGTGAACTCGTCGTGCCAGTTCGTGTCAATGTGGACAGGTCAGCTGTGATTGAGGTATTTTTTTTTTTATTTTTTTTTGATCTTCCAGTTCGTGCCACAAAATGTCACTAGTTGCCACGACAAATTCGTGGCAAAAAGTCGTGCAAGTGTCAGGGTACCTTTACTTTCAAAGCAGTTTATATGTTGTAAGTCCAGCTTCAGATTAAATTCAAAATCCCTACTCTATATAAAACACAGTTCATAGAACAGATTAAATTCAAAAGGCTTGGGATGCAGTTCATTTTGGGATTTATTTCTCAAACCACATTCACCTATGCTATTATAATTATTACTAGCTAAGCTACAACCCTAGTTGGAAAAGCAAGATGCTATAAGCCCAAGGGCTCCAACAGGGAAAAATAACCCAGTGAGGAAAGGAAATAAGGAAATAAATAAAGGATGAGAATAAATTAACAATAAATCACTCAAAAAACAGTAACAGCGTCAAAACAGATATGTCCTACATAAACTATTAATGTCAAAAACAGGTATGTCAAATATAAACTATAAAAAGACTCATGTCAGCCTGGTCAACATAAAAATATTTGCTCCAACTTTGAACTTTTGAAGTTCTACTGATTCAACTACCTGATTAGGAAGATCATTCCACAACTTGGTAACAGCTAGAATAAAACTTCTAGAATACTGTGTAGTATTGAGCCTCATGATGGAGAAGGCCTGGCTATTAGAATTAACTGCCTGCCTAGTATTACGAACAGGATAGAATTGTCCAGGGAGATCTGAATGTAAAGGATGGTCAGAGTTATGAAAAATCTTATGCAACATGCATAATGAACTAATGGAACGACGGTGCCAAAGATTAATATCTAGATCAGGAATAAGAAATTTAATAGACCGTACGTTTCTGTCCAACAAATTGAGATGAGAATCAGCAGCTGAACACCAGACAGGAGAACAATATAATTATTATTACTAGCTAAGCTACAGCCCTAGTTGGAAAAGCAACATGCTATAACCCCAAGGGCTTCAACAGGGAAACATAGCCCAGTGAGAAAAGGAAACAAGGAAATAAATAATCTGAGAAATAATGAACGATTAAAATAAACTATTCTAAAAACAGTAACAACATTAAAACAGATATATCATATATAAACTATAAAAAGACTTATGTCAGCCTGTTCACCATGAAACGATTTGCTGCAAGTTTGAACTTTTGAAGTTCTACCGATTCAACCACCCGATTAAGGCCTTCTCCATCATGAGGCTCAATACTACACAGTATTCTAGAAGTTTTATTCCAGCTGTTACCAAGTTGGGAATGATTTTCCTAATCGGGTGGTTGAATCAGTAGAACTTCAAAAGTTCAAAGTAGGAGCAAATGTTTTTATGTTGACCAGGTTGACAGGAGTCTTTTTATTGTTTATATATGACATATCTGTTTTTGACGTTGTTAATAGTTTATGTAAGACATATCTGTTTTGACGCTGTTACTGTTTTTAGAATGATATATTGTTAATTTATTCTCATCGTTTATTTATTTCCTAATTTCCTTTCCTCACTGGGCTATTTTTCCCTGTTGGAGCCCTTGGGCTTGTAGCATCTTGCTCTTCCAACTAGGGTTGTAGCTTGGCTAATAATAATAATAATAATAATAATCATTCCATAACTTGGTCACAGCTGGAATAATACTAGATCAACTTCAAAAGCATTAAATTCTGTGCATCAACACTTGGCATTAATTTTGAACCTACATTCACCAAAAGCCCCAATACCTATGAAAATTAACTTCAGAGAGGTTCAATTTGAAACCGAGACCGATTTAAGCCCCGGGGCCCCAAAAGGGAAAATAGCCCAGTGAGGAAAGGAAACAAGGAAAAATATATTTCAAAAACAGTAACATTAAAATAAATATTCCCTACCTAGGCTATAAAACGTTTACCAAAACAAGAGAAGAGAAATAAGATAGAATAGTGTGCCCCGATGTACCCTCAAGCAAGAGAACTCTAAACCAAGGCAGTGGAAGACCATGGTACAGAGGCTATGGCACTACCCAAGACTAGAGAACAATGGTTTGATTTTTTTTAGTGTCCCTCTTCTATTAGAGCTACTTATCATAGCTAGTCTCTTCCACCCTTACCAAGAGGAAAACAGCGACTGAACAATTACAATGCAGTAGTTAACCTCTTGAGAGAAGAAGAATTGTTTGGTAATCTCAGTGTTGTCAGATGTATGAGGACAGAGGAGAAACTGTAAAGAATAGGCCAGACTATTCGGCGTATGCGTAAGCAAAGGGAAAGTGAACCGTAACCAGAGAAGGATCCAATGTAAAACTGTCTGGCCAGTCAAAGGACCCCATAACTCTAGTGGTTGTATCTCAACGGGTGGCTGGTGCCCTAGCCAACCTACTACACACTGCAAACAAACTAGCCCTTATAGATATGCTTACTAACATACTCAGCATGTACCTGGTTTGAGGTGAATCAAAGTGAATTACATCAAATTATAGAAAACTTTCACATTATCCTATTGTGATACTACCCTTGAAGAGTTATGGGGTCCTTTGACTGGCCAGACAGTACTGTATTGGATCCTTCTCTCTGGTTACGGTTCACTTTCCCTTTGCCTACACATACACCGAATAGTCTGGTCTATTCTTTACAGATTCTACTTTGTCCTCATCCACCTGACAACACTGAGATTACCAAACAATTTTTCTTCAAGAAAGGTGTTAACTACTGCACTGTAAGTGTTCAGTGGCTACTTTCCTCTTGGCAAGGGTAGAAGAGACTCCTTAGCTATGGTTAGCAGCTCTTCTAGGAGAAGGACACTCCAAAATCAAACCATTGTCCTCTAGTCTTGGGTAGTGCCATAGCCTCTGTACCATGGTCTTCCCCTATCTTGGGTTAGAGTTCTCTAGCTTGAGGGTGCACTTGAGCACACCATTCTATCTTATATCTCTTCTTCTTTTGTTAAAATTTTCATAGTTTATATAAGAGATATTTATTTTGATATTCTTAAAATATTTTTTTCCTTTTTCCTTTCCTCACTGGGCTATTTTCCCTGTTGGAGCCGCTAGGCTTACAGCATTCTGCTTTTCCAACTAGGGTTGTAGCTTAGCAATTAATAATAATAATAATAATAATAATAATAATACACACAGCACACTGATGGCACTTTATAAACTGAGTCACTAACGTCTGCATTGCTTCCACTCTCTTCCATCTGGGATAAAATAAACCCCCCCCCCTTTAATTCCATCTATCTCTTACTCTCCAAGTCTTCTTGTCCTACTTCCTTCCAACATCCTGCATTACTTAACAGTTTCATCTACTTATCTAGTATTCTTTCCCAATAACCAATCCAATTTTCAATCTTCCTTATATATACTAAATAACCAGAGGGTAAATATGCAATAAAAAAAAGTAAAAATCTAAATGCCAGGTGGATTAGTAAGCTAAAAAGTGGGTTCTACCCAGCTAGTGAATGAAAGAACGCTACAAAGACTTGAATAATGCCTACAGTGCACCTTGCTTGTTACGCTTAACGTAACCGATCTCCCACGGAAGGGTGTCTTCTCCACTACGTGCACACTAGCCTCACCCTTAATTCAACAGAAACACTATCTATAGGCCTATACCCCAACACTCACCATACACCATTTATAGCAGTCTATCTACACGGCATCTACAAAAGATGTATCATAGGCCTACACTTTTTCCCATCCTGTCAAACCTTATCAATCAAATCTATAATAAAATATGATTGATTGATTGATTGATTTAAAGTTTTCAGGCATCCTGACATCTGAGGTCATTGACGCCGGTAATAAAATATGAAATTACCCTTAACACTGCTACACTAATATGTGGGAAGTATTATGCACAATAGAATCCTAAACGTAGGAAAGCTTAAAACAATTTCAGACTACTTTTTTAACTTCTCAACTCGTTTGTGAAAACGTTTTAGTTTAAAATTAACAAGCAATTAAAACCAGTAATGATACTAATTAACAAGAAATCAACGCACCAATTAAAACCAGTAAGGATACTTATTAACAGTTAATCAAAACCAGACATCGTAAATACACACTGTCTGCCTTTACACATTCTTACACAGAAGCATTTACTAACCTATATATAAACTCTTCAACATAGCCTTGGTAGTTCCACCAACATGGGCTTTTTTGAAAGACACTTTCTATTATCATTTCTCCTTTGATTTTGTAAAACAATATCAAAACAAATACAAATAGAAAGAAAATAAGTTGAAAAATACGGAATTCCTAAACGAATTGCAACCCATGGCGTGGCTTACGGTAAGGTTGCCAGATAGCACTTTTATACCTGGAAGAATTTTATTACAATAGTTCTATTGAGAATAGTAAATTAATTACATTTATGGCATGATTACATCATGAAAAAGTTCGTAGTAACGGTTGTACGAATAGTTAACGTTCATTATGCCTAAAAGCCTAAATTATAATATTCGTCGCCAACCTAAATTGGTTAATAATAGTTGACGAAAGGTTAAAGGTAAAAGGTGTCTGGTTTCAGTTATAATTTCATGAGAATAGATGCTCACCAGAACGTCAGCCACTGTTGTGGTAGGGCCCCTACCACAACAGTGCCAACCCCCCCCCCCCCGCCCGTAAACAGCTTAAACCCACGGTCTCGGGCGGGGATCGATCTGCTGTCATGCAAAAGTTAGGCAAACAAGTTACCACTGTACTAACCTTTAACACGAGCATATAAATGCCAAATCGTCTTGAATTTACTAAACATATAGCATAATTTTCGAGTAATTACTTATCGGTTTTTATCAATGTCACCTAGCCTTTATGATTTACCTTTAAAACAATTAAATTTGAGAAAAACTGCACAGACAACTAAAATTGGGCAGGGCAAGGGTATGAAACAAATAAACAGCACAAAAATACCCTATAGCTACTTACCGCGTACAGCTCCTGCTATCATTCTTCGCCCAAACGATCATTGGAACGCAATTTTTAATCCGAATACGAATAATAACCGCACTTATTTCACTGACACTATATTAAGAGAAAAACTACGAAACACTGCCGATCATGGAGAACGGAGCCGCGTGAAAGAGACATTGGTGTTTAGCTAATGGTAAACGGTTGAACTTACCGGTTAAAAGTTGTAATGTTTCTCATAATATTCATTGTACAAAAGTAATGCCAACATGTAATTTCATCTTCGTGACACGTAAAATGGTGTTTTAAATTATATTATATACTATATATCTAATAAAAAATAAAAAAGGAAAGCCCAATATTGAAATCGTTTGTTTCCTTAAATGCAGCACTACATTTTTTCCCCTCCATCAACCTCATGCCTGCTCTCTGTTGCCATTTCGACGTCAACAAATTAATCCAATCGGTAAAACGTATGATTATTTGTCCTAAACTTTGAATCTAATGTTGTTAATTTCAATATCAGCCACGGAGATTATATTGTGTGTATTACAGGTGTACTGCATGACGTCAATTTATTTTTCCGGACTGTTGATCAAGTAATGACGAAGATAAGCAAAGTTGGATACTAGTAACGTTGCCAGTTAGTCGTCAAGATGACACCATTTAGCATAAGATAACGGTAATCCTGTAAAGATATAGCATTTTAACAATATAAATCGGTCGTATAGTCGAAGTAAATATCATCATCATCTCATCATACGCCTATTGAAGCAAAGGGCCCCACGAAGTAAATATAAAGATGGTAAAAATATCTTGGGGTATGTTATGTCTTGTTTCCATATATCGTAGATACGAGCCTTTTGTGTATTTACCAGACTACCAGCAAATTTATTCCTATCTATGATTTTAGGCCTTACAGATCTCCCCCTAAACCTTACGGTACCACCCTCCAAGGGAAGCCAGTTTAGTGTTTAACCCAATAATATTTAGTATTTAAATATAATACGAGTAACAACAGAGAATGTGGCCGCCTCGACTGACAAAGATCGTAAATTCTCGCAACTTCTCGGGGATCCCGAGACTCGGCAGGCGGGAAAGTCAACAATTCTGCCACGTCTTCGTGCGATGCCACATTGAAAATGCAACATACAAATATGCATTATTATGGATTAAAATCATTAGAGATCAATGCATGGATATAAATAAGTACATAGGAAGCGTATTTCTTTTACATGAGGCATTCATAATAAATGGGATGCATAATACATAGTACATATGGCATGTTAGTTAATGGAACATATTTAATGAGTAGCTGGGAATACAACATCAGTAACTGAGCTATTGTTAATTTCATGATGCAAATAGATCTCTATTAACACTCCACTTTTGGAGCATATTCATTTTTGGTGAAATATATAACGTTCTTAGCAGAGGATGTTATTAGATGAACCAGACAAAAGAGTGTGATGAAACTACCACACCAACGAACAGGCGAATAAAGCTTATTCATTTACCCTACCACAGGACGAATAATCTTGTTATATAAATAATTATACATATTGGTTGAATGTGCACGTTATTCTTAAATGCTGAAAGATATAGGCTAATGATGATACAGTTTACGAGTAATCAGGCTGATAATATCATAATTCGGCTAAACTAAGCCTTGGCGATTAGAACTAAAATGTCGTTGCATTTTAAAGAAAATGGTTGTAATAAGATAACTATGGCATTTCCCTTGATAAACGTGGCAAAGCCGCTAATCACAGGCAAGTCTTGTCACTTCAATAATCTTCATAGCTAATTGAGAAAAGTTACCGCACCGATAATCATTAGCAAGTATCGTCTCATCATAGATAGATTGAAATATTTGCATTCAAACTAATCGTAATGGAAAATAAGGCAAGAATACTTGTTGCACAATTAAATTTAATGTATATATAATTCGGTGGATGAACCTAAAACTAGATCATTTAAATAGATATGTTTTTAATGTTCTACATGTTCTTTTGTTTCTATGACTATTATTGGCCTGGACAAAAAAAATGAAAAATAGGCCTATGTCCTTTATGATTGATTGATTGAAAACAATTGAATTTTTGATGAACTACGTACGCCTAGTTATGTATTGCCCTGCTGTTCTCTTGTTTTTCTGGAATAAAAACCTGAAAATAGGCCTATGAACTCTATGAAAGGGTAACTGGAAACATGTGGATATATTTACGTAAGAGAAAACAGAATTTGAGCAAAAGGAAAAGCCAGAAAGGTAGGTCTAACAGTGACATTTGCATCACATACGAGGATTAATATCATCACTTTAAAACATTTTGGAGTTGATGTCGTCACACTAGAGTATCTATGTATAATAAGAGTAGCGCCAACTTCAAAAACTGGCTCAATTTCGTCGCCGGAAACCATTGTACTATATCCAGCCTGATGCGCGCTCTCTCTCTCTCTCTCTCTCTCTCTCTCTCTCTCTCTCTCTCTCTCTCTAAAAACGACTCCCGAATTATGTTTAGCAGCAGCAGTTGAAGGAAGACTCTTCAACTTTACTCAACCCACTTCAAAATTTACCTGAAATCAGTTTAGCCAACACCTTACAGACCAGACAAAAATCTTTCTATAATTCCTCTTTTTTGTCTGAAGTAATTAAACGAAACTTCAAATTTCGTTGACTAAAATGTCTTGAAAGGATATTTCTAAATTAATTTTCGACAAAATTTCAGAATGAAATCGTATATGAGACTTTGGAGAAAGAGCTGACACAATTCCTTTCAAGACGGAAGTAGTTTTCAAACACTCATCAAACCAGCTAAAGCAGGGTTTACACGGTCGAACGGTTCGTCGAACACAGTTTGTCGAACCTGCTTGTAAAACGGTTCGAAGAGGTGGAGTCAGCCACAAATGCATAAGGTTTGTGGACAATGAAGCCCCGCCCACAGAAGTCAGGCGAGGACAGACTTTCTTCCAACCGTTCGACAAACGTGTTCAACAACTTAATACCCCGTTCTAACGTTCGAACATCACTTCAAACACTTGTTTGTCGAACCGCATTCGACGAACTGTTCGACCGTCTAAACCCACTTAAGAAACAGTTCAAACTATTGAAGAGATTACCAGAGCATCATGAATTCCTAAACAGTAGGTTGGCCAGGGCACCAGCCACCCGTTGAGATACTACCGCTAGGGAATTATGGGGGTCCTTTGACTGGCCAGACAGTACTACATTGGATCCTCACTCTGGTTACGGTTCATTTTCCCTTTGCCCTTCACACACACCGAATAGTCTGGCATATTCTTTACATATTTTCCTTTGTCCTCTTACACCTGACAACACAGATTACCAAACAATTCTTCTTCACCCAAGGGGTTAACTACGGCAATGTAATTGTTCAGTGGCTACTTTCCTGTTGGTGAGGGTAGAAGAGACTCTTTAGCTATGGTAAGCAGGTCTTCTAGGAGAAGGACACTCCAAAATCAAACCACTGTTCCATAGTCTTGGGTAGTGCCATAGCCTCTGTACCATGGTCTTCCACTATCTTGGGTTAGAGTTCTCTGGCTTGAGGGCATACACGGGCTCACTATTTTATCATATTTCTCTTCCTCTTGTTTTGTTAAAGTTTTTATAGTTTATAAAGGAAATATTTATTTTGATGTTAATGCTCTTATAATATGCTACATTTTTTCCTTGTCTCCTTTTCATACTGGGCTATTTTCCCTTTTGTAGACCCTGGGCTTATAGCATCCTGCCTTTCCAGCTAGGGTTGTAGCTTAGCAGGTAATAATAATAATAATCTGTGGAAGTTTTTGAACCAGATCTGGCAGAAGAAATTTCCTTCCACGCATTTTATCGGAGACTTCAGGTGGAAATCTGTTGTTGACGGCATAGTTTCATTGAAGAAGAAATTGGAAAATCTGTCAGAAGAAAATGCTGCTTTGTAAAAGCAGCTTCTGGAAATGCAAGTGCAAAAATCATGCAACTAGTGTCCAATCAAGCAATCTCTCCAGCCTCCTGAATTCCGACTGCTCAAAAAACACATTGATGAATTAAGACATCAAACTTCTTGAATGGAAAATGCTGACCTCGGCAAGAAAATTCTGGATTTGAAGACTTAACTGGAAAAGCTTGAAGGGTTGTAGTGGTCGATGTGGTAACGTTCCTGACTTGTGAAGGCCAGACTGGGGTTTGAGTCCCGCTCAAACTCGTTAGTTCCTTTGGTTACTGCAACCTCGCCATTCTTGTGAGCTAAGTATTGTGGGTTTGGGGGAGCCTATAGGTCTATCTGCTGAGTCATCAGCAGCAAATGCCTGGCCCTCCTTGGTCCTAGCTTGGGTGGTAAGAGGGCATGAGCGCTGATCATGTATCCATGGTCAGTCTCTAGGGCATTGTCCTGCTTGATAGGGCAATGTCACTGTCCCTTGCCTCTGCCATTCATGAGCGGCTTTTAAACCTTAAAAGGCTCGCATTAGCAAGAAGAAAGAAGACGATGACCATCATCTCGAGGAGTTATTTAAGAAAATTCAAGATAGAGAGATGTTGGAAATAGCAGCCTTGAATAACAAAGTGGTTATAATGGAAGAAAAGTTAAAAGCAATCCACGTGACCAAACAACAGATTCAAACACTGATAGCAGGTGTTCAAATTGAAATTGGGAAGATGAGAGAAGAACTCATAACTCTGAAGAACGCTGCTGAAGCAAACGTTGAAGAACAAAATCGTCGTCAGGCTCAGCAGTAAGATGGCTTCGAATATTGAGAAGTTAAAAATCGAACTGAGTGAACGCAGCCTACAGAGAGCAGCCCTGATTGGTCAAGAAAACATAGTTACTTCAGTTTTTGCTAACTTGTATTATTATTATTACTGCTTGTTAAGTTGGAAAAGCAAGATGCTATAAGCCCAAGGGATCCAACAGGGA
This sequence comes from Palaemon carinicauda, assembly GCF_036898095.1. NCBI lineage: Eukaryota > Metazoa > Arthropoda > Malacostraca > Decapoda > Palaemonidae > Palaemon > Palaemon carinicauda. The sequence goes on from NC_090726.1 coordinate 200,846,290, forward strand.
AAGTAACCCCGTGAGGAAAGGAAATAAGGAAATAAATATGCTACAAGAGACGTAATGAACAATCAAAATAAAATATTTCAAGAACAGTAACAACATTCAAATTAGTCTTTCATATATAAACTATAAAAACTTCAAAATAACAAGTAGAAAAATATAAAAAATAGTGTGCCCGAGTGTACCCTCGAGCAAGAGAACTCTACCCCAAGACAAAGGAAGACTATGGTACAGAGGCTGTGGCACTACCCAAGACTAGAGAACAGTGGTTTGATTTTGGAGTGACCTCCTCCTAGAAGAGTTGCTTACCATAGCTAAAGAGCCTCTTCTACCCTTACCAAGAGGAGAGTAGTCACTAAACAATTTCAGTGCAGTAGTTAACCCCTTGAGCGAAAAAAAATTGTTTGGTAATCACAGTGCTGTCAGGTGTATGAGGATAGAGCCGAATATGAAAAGAATATGCCAGACTATTCGGTGTATGTATATGCAGAAGAAAAGTGAGCCGTGTTATGTATTTTGTACTGTAATACTATATGCGCTACGGGTATTAAGAGTAATGTTGCACAGTATTGCATAAATTAAATATGTTTTAGCATAGTTTATAAGCGTAGTAGCGTATATTATGAAGGACTTAATCATTTATTAATTATCTCAAAGTTAGGATGTGATTCTTCTTCCTTTTCTATTGCAGTAGGATCCAATCTTTTTGAGAGTGATGCTCATTTGTTCTTTTTGTATTATTGTGTACGAGTTTTGTTTACATATTCTCACTCAAAAGTCACAACACTCGAGAGTCACATGTCTAAGATCATCAAAGATGTAAGCCTGAGCGAAATTACACGTATTTTAATAAGAAGTCTCTATTTTATCCCATCCACCCAGAGGACAAGTCGGCGAAGATGCTGGGATTGGAATATTCTCAACTAATGAACTATTATTATTCTAGGTATGTTTGAGGGCAGTAATCAACTTTAAATACCAACACCATACTCAATAAACCGTAACCAGAGAGAGAGAGAGAGAGAGAGAGAGAGAGAGAGAGAGAGAGAGAGAGAGAGAGAGAGAGATCCAATGTAGTATACTGTCTTGCCAGTCAAAGGACCTAATAACTCTAGCAGTAGTATCTCAACGGGTATGGGTGGTGGGATACCGTGTACTTTGTATAAAGATGGTAGAGGTGCTGATTTTACGAGTCCAGTAACAATCCGACATATTGATGGGTTAGGGTGGCCTGATTGGTAACGTCACTGCCTGGTGTTTCCTAGACTAAGGTTCGAGTCCCGCTCAGACTCGTTAGTTCATTTAGTGTCTGGAACCTTATCATCCTGGTAAGCTAAGGTTGGGGGGTTTGGGGAGAACCTATAAGACTATCTGCCGAGTCATCAGTAGCCATTGTATGGCCCTCCTTAGTCCTAGCTTGGGTGGAGAGGGGGCATGGGCGCTGATCATATGTGCTTATGGTCAGTCTCTAGGGGATTGTCCTGCCCCTGCCATTCATGAGCGGCCTTTAAAACTTTAAAGAGTACACTGACCTGATTTCACTTGCTTGTAAATATTGTTTACGTGTACAAAGCTACTTTTATCATTAACAACAAACTTTTTATATCTACATAAAGAGATGATAAACACACAGGTCAAAATACATAAATATTTGTCACATAGCACGTGAGAGACAAATGCAACTGCAGTAGAAGCTCATTTACTAAGGAGAACTTTACTGATCACCCTTTATCCTTCTATCCTTAATCAACAAAACAAACAAACTACTAAAGATGCTTTTTATCCTTGATCCCTAATGACATACAAACTAAAACAAACCTATCACCTACGTCCTACGGGCTGCAGAGCTGCAAGAGCCCGTGCTTAGCCACAGGGGTCAGACAATCTTCAATAACAGCAACATACAAGATATAAAGTTAACAAACTTTTGCAGAGAACGAAAAAGAAACTATATTTTGAGTCTAGCTTCAGTTTTACGAAATATTTAACTATGACTTAATCGAATTCAGTCTCACTTCAAATATATTTAAGTTTTTTATTTTTATTTTGCACAAATTTGTCATTTATAATTTAAAAATCAATAGGAAGTCCTCCCCAATTATATCTTTAAAAAATATGATTGATTTCATGGAATATGGGCCAATATCCCGGGAAGGCCATTCGACAACAAGGCAAAGAGAAGGGGAAATTAAATAGTTGCAGTACGAAGTAAAATTCAAGCGGTTGGTCAGCAAAGTCGATTATAAGAAGATAGAACCGAATTATGTAGAAGGATAAACAGTAGAGGCAGATAGGGGCCCGATGAAACGCTACCAAGGACATACCAAGAACCTTAAATAAAGCTTCAAGACACCCGCTCCTTTACTATAGTTTACCATTTTTTAAAGTTACGTTTTCTTTTAGATCTTTCAAGCAGGCGTAAAGAAAACGATATATTTTCAGCCATACTATAATATTTGTTCATTAATCTTGCGTTTCATGAGATGGCTTCATACCTTTTATTATGTTTTACATTCTCTATAAAACTGGTTAAACTATGAAGACCAGAACAACTGAGCTGATAGTTGGAATAATTAATAAGACAGAATGTAGAGTTTTGGTTCCCAAATGACTGAAAGTATGGTAGCCGTCAGACTCCTCATGACCCAGTATTCTAAAGAAATTTATTTATCAACATATCTTGGTTGTTTATATGTATTTTCCTTAGTAAATACAAACAAATAACTTGATTAAAACATGGTGGATTTTACGAAAGTAAAGTCTCTCCTCTAGATACTGATAATTTCTTGAAAAAACATGATAACATTCTTACCATAAAGAGCTACTATATAACATTTACACTGTGAAAAAGAATTTATGATAAAATCCCTCAAGATTAATGAAAATTTTATTCATACAACTAAAATGTAAACTAAGAAACGAAACTATATCAACGTTCTCAACAGAAGAAAAAAAATTGCAGAAAATTTTAATCTCTGAAGTTCAATTTATTCAACTTCTTGATCGGGGAGATAATCCCATAATGTGGTACTGAGAGAAACTATTTGAGGCAAGACGTGTAACTAACGGCATACGTTATATTACTTAGTTCAGTGATTGGTATAGTCTTGGAATATGTGAAAGTAAATGATGGTCAGAATTGTGAACATTTTCAAATAGCACAAAGAACAAAATGAACGACGGTGCCACTGCTGGAGATTATTTAGCACACCCGTGATAAGAAATAGAATGGTCCACAAGTTTTTGTCTAAGCGGCTAATATATTGGCTAACGATCAGAGGAGTGATAATTGAGAGAGAGAGAGAGAGAGAGAGAGAGAGAGAGAGAGAGAGAGAGAGAGAGAGAGAGAGAGAGAGAGATGCTAGAATGTAATATTTGAAAATGATGACAGACCAAAGTCTCCAAAAAAAATTATGAAAATATTTCAATTAGGCCTACATGTTTTTTTTCGTGAAATTAAAGACACACACCTGGTATGCTTACCTTAGAAAATCAGTAATGAAAACCCACAACTGATATTTTACATGATCTGCAGCTAGTTAAAGATACACTATCCATACAAAAATCTGGGTTGGAAAAGATCCAATGCCTTAGACCTACATACAATCATTAGGTTTTTTGAGTTTAAAGGTAAAGGTGTCTGATTTCAGTTCCAGTTAGATAGCTGCTCACCAGAACGTCAGCCGGGCAAGCGGCACCCCCCCCCCCCCCTACGCTTGTTGGGCAGTTTAAACTCACGGTCTCGGTCAGGGATCGATTTTCTGCCATGCAAATGCTAGGCGAACACGTTACCACCGTACTAGCCAGGAGATTTAGTACGAAATAAAGTCTAAAAGCCTATCCCATCTAGTTCTATGCAAATCTGTAATGCCCCAATGGATATAAAGGTCAAATTATGTAAGAGCAATATGTCAAAGGGGTAGGTCAGCCTATTCTGTTAAATGCATAACCAGAATCCACGATCAGAACTTATAGTCCATTTCTTTTAGCGATGCATATATGCACCGACTCGCAGCGGTGCCCTTTTAGCTCAGAAAATTTTCCGGATCGCTGATTGGTTGGAATTATCTCGTCCAACCAATCAGCGATCCGGAAACTTTTCCGAGCTAAAAGGGCACCGCTGCGAGTCGGTGCAAATATGCATCGCTAAAAGAAATGGACTATAGTGGAGATTGTACAGACTGAAAGGCCCCAAATGTATGAGTGAACTGGGTACAGCCACTGAAGAAACCCGTCCCTGGATGAGTGGATTAAGACGACGATAATTCTTATCTACAAATCACCCCTGCCTGACAATCTGTTGGACTGGGGTTCAAGACCTACTCAAGCTCAGTAGCTTCTTGTGGTGTCAGTAACCTCAACATCCTTGGGAGCTACAATAGAAAGTTTGGGGAAGCCTATAGGTCTACCTGCTGAGTCATCAGAATCCATTGCCTGGCATTCCCTGGTCCTGACTTGCATGGAGGGGAACTGGGTGCTGATCATATGTATATACGGTCACTCTCAAGGTCATTATCTTGCTAGTAAATTGTCACCGTCCCTTGCCTATGTCATTAATGAGCGATATTTAAACCTTAAATAGTGGTTTTTACTGTTTTGGATTACATACATATTTAATTGATTCATAGTTATCGAAGTTAGTACTTTAAATCTTCCAGTTTCACTTTAAATAAATCCTTTTTCATCATTTACTTATCGATGTATTATAGAGTAGATTTGACTTTATCATACATTTTTTCGATAACATGGTTGATAAATATTTTTTTTTAACTTTAAAAATGTACAGATTTGATATTCGGCCTTTCCCCATGGTCTTACCCACAGTTCTACAAAATAAAACTTTATCAATTTGGTAAGGGATGGCATATAAAAGAAAAAATCGATCTAAACACAGCCACATATATCCATATACATGCACATACATTATAATATATATATATATATATATATATATATATATATATATATATATATAACCCAAGACATACGTAAATACAATCAGAACAAAAATTAATGAGACACTAAGAAAGGAAGAAGCATCAAATTGATGAAAAGAAAACTTGGAACAGGGCGCCAACAGATGTTTGCTTTAAAGGATGAAAATGGAAATATCATCAACAAATGAGATGGAGTGATGCTATACAATAGTGATATAAGAAATATCTTTGCCAAAATAAATAATGAAACACCTGAGCTGGTACCAAAGGGAACAGTAGGGGAAGTAAAGAAAGCATTAAAAGACATTAAAAGAGGCAAAGCTGCAGGAGAATATGGGCTAACAATTTATTTAATACATGGGAGGAAATTTCATAATAGTAAAACTCAACTGAACTTTACACTAAATGCCTGCTAGAATGCTCTATACCTACAGCTTGGAAAAACTTTATCATTATACTAATTCAGAAAAAGGGCCCTCCCTGGTCCTAGCTTGGGTGGAGAGGGGGCATGGGCGTTGATCATATAATATATGGTGAGTCTCTAGGGCATTGTCCTGCTTGCTAGGGCACTGTCACTGTCCCTTGCCTCTGCCATTCATGAGTGACCTTTAAACCTTTAAAAGGGAGACAAAAGACTTGAAAAATTACCGCCCAAAAAGTTTACTCTTCGTAATACATAAACTATTTACAAAGATCATACCAGGTCGAATAGAAAGGCAGCTAAACTTTAATCAACCAAGAGAGTAGGCAGGCTTTAGAAGTGGGTATTCAACAAATGACCACATCCAATTAAACAGCTAATGGAAAAGTCATCAGAGTATGACAAGCCACTATGTATGGCATTTATAGACTATGCGAAAACTTTTGATTCTGTCAAAAGCTCAGTAGTAATGAAAGCCTTCAAAGACAAAGAATAGATGGATCTGATGTCAGATCACTGGAGGATTACATGCAAAGTATAACCATTATACCAACCGTGTGTCACACGATCGTACATAGTTAATTTTGTGTATATATTATGCTTGTATCTTCGCTCTTCCCTCGCACTAAAAAGAACCAGAATAAACATGTCTGCTTTTCTCCTCTGTAACAGTGCCTGTTTTTGAACATGAAATTTCTTGTTCTTTTCAGTGCGAGGGAAGAGCGAAGATACAAGCATAATATAGACACAAAATGAACTATGTACGATCGTGTGACACACGGTTGGTACACCATCCTAAAACTACGTAAAGATAGTGTGAAAATTCCGATTGAGAAAGGAGGCCCCAGCTCTCCTACATTATCCACACCATGCCTAGAAGTAGTTTTAAAAATTTTAGTTTGGGGAAATGTACGAATTAATATTAATGGATAATAACCTCAACAACTTAAGATTAGCGGATGACAGTCCTGTTCAGTGAATCATGGGAGGAATTGCAAAATGTGATAGAAGATTTAGATAACAATAGCATAAATGAAGGATTGTAAATGAATATGAGTAAAACTAAATTATGTTTAATGAAAATGCAGAGAGATAAAAAATAAGGGTTATGGACGAACCTCTAGAAATTGTTAATGAATATACTTACTTAGGAAAGACAGTAA
>NC_090726.1:200855304-200860225 GCF_036898095.1 Palaemon carinicauda
TAGTTTCGTAACATTGATTCTATATTCTACGTGAGGTTTGGGTATAAAAGCCGAAATAATGGTTATCTTGAAGTGTGTATTAACAGTGAAGTTTGCCGTAGTGAGTCAGGGTTGGCGCGCTCGTTATGTGCTCGCCATGAGAATTGGATTAGTCGGCGGGTAATTGGATCATGGGTGTGTTAGGGCCCGTGGTGAGCGCCCTAGAGACTTGACGATTACCGCTAACCTCATCACAGGACCCTCCTCCTCCTCCTCCTCCTCCTCCAGCATCCCTCACTCCCAACTCCCTCCTCTCTCCTTCCAGTTTCAGCCACAATACCAAAATTTATTTTCTTCTTCAACTTCAAATGTCAAAACCTTACTGGAAGACTTTTCTGGGAATCGATTCGCTCTTGCTAAATGGAATGGGAATTGATGACTGGAATATTTACCGATGGAATTCCCTAGCCCCCCCCCCCCCCCACCTCCTCTCTCCCTCTTACGCCAAACTTATAAAACAATGAAAAGTGTCTCTGAAAGAATCTATCCCTTGGTGAAGACGAGAAGAGGCAATGCAAAAACAGATCATCAGCTAGTAAAAAAATCATCAGATCTTTTACCGGAGAAAAGCTCTCGGTTTTTTTTTCTCTAAAGCCAGATGAGACGTCCTCCTTTTTTTGGAGTTTCATTTTTTATATATTTTATTTTTTGAATTTCTTTTTTTCTTTTTTGGGGGTGATCAACTACGGTTCACTGTGATACGTAATGACTTTAAATGACTTTCAATTTGTTCTCTATGGAATTACATAACTATAAAGTGAGAGAGAGAGAGAGAGAGAGAGAGAGAGAGAGAGAGAGAGAGAACAATAATAGTGGAGGTTGGAGGTTAGAAAATCAGGAGGCGATGAGATAGATAGTTTAGAATTATGAAAAGAGAGAGAGAGAGAGAGAGAGAGAGAGAGAGATGAGAGAGAGAGAGAGAGAGAGAGCAATAATTGTGGAGGGTATAAAATCAGGAGGCGATGAAGTAATTGGTATATAATGAAAAAACGAATAAAAAAAAACTTTACGAAATGATATGGTTTTGAAATGAAATTCTACCAAGAAATAAATACATCGTTAAAAAATATATATACATACATATACCAAGAAACATCGAACGAAAGATGCCAAAAAAATATTATGGATTAAAATGCAGCTTAAAAACATATTTTCGAAATGAACCAAATGACACCTTAGCAACAGCATCGAAAATTTATGAAAAGCAACAACAAAAAATTCTCTAATGTATGTAGATAACTCGTCCAATGTAAAAAAAAAAAAAAAAAAAAAAAAAAAAAAAAAGCTTAAACAGTAATTTTTAATTCTTGATATTAAATCTCTTTGATGAATAAAGATTTAAACAGAACTATAAAAGGTTATTTTGAATGTTTTTTTACATGATCATGTTAGAAAATAAAAAACAACACTAAAGTTTATGATATTTTATGGACTACGTGATTCTTGAAAAATAATTATATAGAACTAAATATTAGCTTTAATTGCAGTGATTATTTTAATATAAATGCTTTATAAAGCCTTTTTAATCTAAAAACTGACTCAGAATAATTTTTGAAGAAAAAAAAAAATCAGTCTAAAAACTGACATAGAATTGTTTTTGGAATATTTTTTTTTTTTTTCAAAAAAATCTCTTTCCCCCGTCTAAAAACTGCAATATAAATGTTTTAGATCAAAATAAATCGACAGGAAACTAATTTCATATAGAAAAAAAATATTAAAATAAGACATTAGAAATTGAATAGTTTACCTCTGAGTTGAATTCTAGATGCTGTTGACTATGGCGTAATAGTTATAACTTGCAAGCGTCCAACACTGACCGTTTGCGTCTTCAAGTGTTGTTGTTGATGTTGTTGTTGTTGTTATTACTTGCTAAGCTAAAGCGTCCAACACTGACCGTTTGCGTCTTCAAGTTGTTGTTGTTGTTGTTGTTGTTATTACTTGCTAAGCTAAAGCGTCCAACACTGACCGTTTGCGTCTTCAAGTGTTGTTGTTGTTGTTGTTATTATTACTTGCTAAGCTAAAGCATCCAACACTGACCGTTGCGTCTTCAAGTTGTTGTTGTTGTTGTTGTTGTTATTACTTGCTAAGCTAAAGCGTCCAACACTGACCGTTTGCGTCTTCAAGTGTTGTTGTTGTTGTTGTTATTATTACTTGCTAAGCTAAAGCATCCAACACTGACCGTTTGCGTCTTCAAGTTGTTGTTGTTGTTGTTGTTGTTGTTGTTACTTGCTAAGCTAAAGCATCCAACACTGACCGTTTGCGTCTTCAAGTTGTTGTTGTTGTTGTTGTTACTTGCTAAGCTAAAGCATCCAACACTGACCGTTTGCGTCTTCAAGTTGTTGTTGTTGTTGTTGTTGTTACTTGCTAAGCTAAAGCATCAACACTGACCGTTTGCGTCTTCAAGTTGTTGTTGTTGTTGTTGTTGTTGTTATTACTTGCTAAGCTAAAGCGTCCAACACTGACCGTTTGCGTCTTCAAGTTGTTGTTGTTGTTGTTGTTATTACTTGCTAAGCTAAAGCGTCCAACACTGACCGTTTGCGTCTTCAAGTTGTTGTTGTTGTTGTTGTTGTTACTTGCTAAGCTAAAGCGTCCAACACTGACCGTTTGCGTCTTCAAGTTGTTGTTGTTGTTGTTGTTATTACTTGCCAAGCTAAAGCGTCCAACACTGACCGTTTGCGTCTTCAAGTTGTTGTTGTTGTTGTTGTTGTTATTACTTGCTAAGCTAAAGCGTCCAACACTGACCGTTTGCGTCTTCAGGTTGTTGATGTTGTTGTTGTTGTTACTTGCTAAGCTACAACCCTAGTTGGAAAAGCAGGATGCTATAAGCCAAGGGCTCCAACAGGGCAAACAACTCAGTGAGGAAAGGAAATATGGAAATATACTGCAAGAGAGATTAACCAATAATATTAAAATAATTCTATCATATATAACTATAAAAAAAACTTCAAAATAAGAAGAGGAAGAAAAAATAAGATATAATAGTGTGCTCGAATGTACCCTCAAGTAAGAGAACTCTAACCCAAGACAGCGGAAGACCATGGTACAGAGGCTATGGCACTAACCAAGAATAGAGAACAATGGTTTGATTTTGGAATGTCCTTCTCCTAGAAGAGCTGCTTACCATAGCTAAAGAGTCTCTTCTACCCTTACCAAGAGGAAAGCGGTCACTGAATAATTACATTTGCAGTAGTTAACAGAAACTCGATTATTTGAACAAATAATATTAAGAAGAAAGAAATTTCACATACTGAAGAACACAACGCTTGAGGGTACAATCGGGCACACTATTCTATCTTATTTTTCTTCATATTTTTTTGTTAAAGTTGTTATAGTTTATATAGGATATTCATTTTTAATGTTGGTACTATTCTTAAAATATTCTATTTTTCCATTTTTTCTTTCATCACTGGGCTATCTTCCTTGTTGAAGTCCCTGGGCTTATAGCACATACTGATTTTCCAACTAGGGTTGTAATTAGTAAGTAATAATAATAATAATAATAATAATAATAATAAATAATAATGATAATAATGATAAAAACAACAACAACAACAATGATAATGATAATGATAATGATAATTATAAAAATTTTAATAATAATAATAATAATAATAATAAAAATAACAACAACAATAATAATAATATGCAATTCATACTGTAACATTCTTCAACACTCTCCTCCCAACTCACTATCCCTCTTCATTAACCAACTGCGGCCCTACCCCCCCCCCCCCCAGCTCATTTTCACATTCATTTAGCATTTTTGTAATCTAGTGGCATTTAAGGTTGTTCTACACATTGAATAATAGTAGTGATGTAATAAGTAACTGGAATTGTTTATGTAAAGATAGTATCAAACTACAGGGGCACTCAGTAGAACGCAGACCTCCGCCGTGGCGTCTTATTTCTCTAACCTTCGGTCGACCTTGACCTTGACCTTTTGACCATGACATGTATTAATTGGCGCTGATTTCCATACACTTAAATATGAACTAAGTTTGAAGTCTCTTTGACAGCGATGTCCAAACTTATGACTGATTAAGTGAATTGGACATTTTGCTTGACCTTTGACCTTGACCTTACAAAATTTAATCATTCCAGCTTCTTACATAACAGTTAATCCCTGCAAGTTTCATTACTCTGCGATTATGATTATGGCAAGGAAGATGTTTACAAACAAACACAAAACAGGTGATAAAACATAACCTCCATCCAATTTCGTTGGCGTAATAATATTTCTATGGCTAATGTTGATATTCATCTCAACAGTCGAGATCTATATATAGGCTGTTGGAGCGGGTTTACACGGCCGAGCAGCTCGCCGAGCCCGGTGTCGAACCTACTTGTAGAACGGCTCGAAGAGCTTTCAGACAGTACATCGAACCTCAGTGTGCCTCGTGCTAAAACAACGTCAACAATGTCTCTCGACCAGGACGATTTGATAGCCATTGCTTTAGCAGTGCCACTAAGAAGGAGAAAAAAAAGATCAAAGTGGACGAAGGATTTGCCTACTAAAAAGAGAGAAATTTTCACACACCAACTTGCTTGTTGCTTAAAATTAGAGCCAGATGACTGGCGCAATTATTTGTGTATGGATGAAGACACGTACATTGAACTACTGAATCGTGTCAGCCCCTTTCATTACTTGTGAAGATACAACTATGAGAAAGGCCATAACTCCACATGAAAGACTGAGTGTCCGCTATTCCTTTGTTTCAGGCTACTTTATTGGAATAGTCTTTTGATTTAACTTTCCATAAAGCTGGATGAGCTCGATATGCATGTATGAAATCAAGTACGACTTCCTTCTCATTCTTACTTTCATTAATGGCAGCAATTATTCATTTCTTTGATGATGTTTCCTCTAGCAGGTTTGAATAAC
>NC_090726.1:200860725-200865725 GCF_036898095.1 Palaemon carinicauda
GCTCTCTTTTTACCCACAACGAACCTAGGCCTATACACGACATTGAATTATAGCTCTTTTTTGCATTAAAACATTAACACAGATCAAACTAGGAAAAAGCATAGGCCCTACATGAACTCAAGAGCCCCTGGAAAACATGATCCTCTTTGCATTCAAACACTAACGCATGCGATCAAACTGGCCAAAAAGCATAGGCCTACGTGAAACTCAAGAAAACATAATCCTCATTGCATTCAAACACTAACACAGGAGATAAAAATGGAAAAAAAAATGCATAGGCCTTCGTGAACTCAAGAAAACATAATCCTCATTGCATTCAAACACTAACACAGGAGATAAAATGGAAAAAAAATGCATAGGCCTACGTGAACTCAAGAAAACATAATCCACATTGCATTCAAACAATAATACAGGAAACAAAACTAGAAAAAGAGCATAGGCCTACGTGAACTCAAGAAAACATATTCCTCATTGCATTCAAACACTAACACAGGAGATAAAAATGGAAAAAAAAATGCATAGGCCTACGTGAACTCAAGAAAACATAATCCACATTGCATTCAAACAATAATACAGGAAACCAAACTAGAAAAAGAGCATAGGCCTACGTGAACTCAAGAAAACATAATCCACATTGCATTCAAACAATAATACAGGAAACCAAACTAGCAAAGAGCATAGGCCTACGTGAACTCAAGAAAACATAATCCTCATTGCATTCAAACACTAACAGAGGAGATAAAAATGGAAAAAATGCATAGGCCTACGTGAACTCAAGAAAACATAATCCTCATTGCATTCAAACACTAACAGAGGAGATAAAAATGGAAAAAATGCATAGGCCTACGTGAACTCAAGAAAACATAATCCTCGTTGCATTCAAACACTAACACAGGAGATGAAAATGGAAAAAATGCATAGGCCTAGGTGAACTCAAGAAAACATAATCCACATTGCATTCAAACAATAATACAGGAAACCAAACTAGCAAAGAGCATAGGCCCTACGTGAACTCAAGAAAACATAATCCTCATTGCATTCAAACACTAACAGAGGAGATAAAAATGGAAAAAAATGCATAGGCCTACGTGAACTCAAGAAAACATAATCCTCGTTGCATTCAAACACTAACACAGGAGATGAAAATGGAAAAAATGCATAGGCCTAGGTGAACTCAAGAAAACATAATCCACATTGCATTCAAACAATAATACAGGAAACCAAACTAGCAAAGAGCATAGGCCTACGTGAACTCAAGAAAACATAATCCTCATTGCATTCAAACACTAACACAGGATATCAAACTGGCCGAAAAGCATAGGCCTACGTGAACTAAAGAACATTGCATTCAAACACTAACAGGATATCAAACTGGCCGAAAAGCATAGGCCTACGTGAACTAAAGAACATTGCATTCAAACACTAACAGGATATAAAAATGGCCAAAAATGCATAGGCCCACGTGAACTCAAGAAAACATAATCCACATTGCATTCAAACACTAACAGGATATAAAAAATGGTAAAAAATGCATAGGCCCACGTGAACTCAAGAAAACATAATCCACATTGCATTCAAACACTAACAGGATATAAAAATGGCCAAAAATGCATAGGCCTACGTGAACTCAAGAAAACATAATCCACATTGCATTCAAACACCAACACGATATAAAAATGGCCAAAAATGCATAGGCCTACGTGAACTCAAGAAAACATAATCCACATTGCATTCAAACACTAACAGGATATAAAAATGGCCAAAAATGCATAGGCCTACGTGAACTCAAGATCCCCCTGGAAAACATGATCCTCTTTGCATTCAAACACTAACACAGGATATCAAACTAGCCATCCTTTTCGCATTCAAACACTAACACAGGATATCAAACTAGCCAAAAAGCATAGGCCTACGTGAACTCGAGAGCCCCCTGGAAAACATGATCCTTTTCGCATTCAAACACTAACACAGGATATCAAACTAGCAAAAGAGCATAGGCCTACGTGAACTCAAGAAAGAAAACGTAGTGTACACTAACACAGGATATCAAACTGGCCAAAAATGCATAGGCCTACGTGAACTCAAGAGCCCCCTGGAAAACATGAGACGCAGAAAATCACGGGATAATAACCACCGATGACCGCCAGTCAGATAAGAGTTCTCTGTAAATCAGTCAATTGTCTGGGGGTGGAACGATCGTTATCTCTCTAATCTCTTAGAGATGTTTGTTCGGTTTTGGCTCACTCGTAGCCGACAGCTCTCCCGGGTGATTAGAAATTTCACACCTGATAATCCGGTCTGGTTTACATCGCATGTAAAGATAATGTTAAACAATAATAACAGTTTGAAACGGGATATATTCTAATTAGGAAAGTTAATATTAGCATTACTGTCTCAAGAGATGCGTAGTACATTTGGCTATAATGGTATACTGTGTTGTTGTTATTATGATTATTATTATTATCATTATTATTAATAATAATAATAATAATAATAAAAATAATAATAACAATAATAAAAATAATTATCATTATCAATAATAATGATAATAATAATAATAATAATAATAACAATTATCCTTATTATTATTATTATTATTATTATTATTATTATTATTATTATTATTATTACTTGCAATGCTATAGCCCTAGTTGGAAAAGCAGGATGCTATAAGCACAGGGGCTCCAACAGGGGAAAATAGCTATGTGAGGAAAAGAAATAAGGAAATATACTACCAGAGAAGTTTAAGAATAATAACATTACAATAAATCTATTATATATAAACTATAAAATCTTCAACAAAAAAAGAGGAAGAGTAATACGATAGAATAGTGTGCCTGAGTTTACCCTCAAGCACGATAATTCTACCCAAGACAGTGGAAGACCATGGTACAGAGGCTATGGCACAACCCAAGACTACAATGGTTTGATTTTAGAGTGTCCCTCTCCTAAAAGAGCTGCTTGCCACAACTAAAGAGTCTCTTCTACCCCTACCAAGAGGAAAGTAGCCGCTGAAAAATTACATTGCAATAATTAACACCTTGAAAGAAGAAGAATTATTTGGTAATCTCAGTGTTATCAGGTGTATGAAGACAGACTGTGGAAAGAACAGGCCAGACTAGTCGGTGTATGTATGGGCAAAGGAAAAATGAGCCGTAACTAGAGAGAGAGATACAATGTAATACTGTCTGGCCAGTAAATCTGTTTTAGTTGGGTGTATGGCTAAGTAATATATATATATATATATATATATATATATATATATATATATATATATATATATATATATATACAGTATATAGTTTCTTCGTCTCCCTTTACATAAATCTTAGACAATTGTGGATTGGAATATATCATTGCATCACATTGGTTGTAGTACAGATGCATTAAGTAATTTTCAAACCATCCTATCTGTCGCTTTTTTTCCTTTCCTCACTGGGCTATTTTTCCCTGTTGGAGTCCTTGGGGCTGGGCCGGAGGACAGAGGAGAATAAGTAAAGAATAGGCCAGACGATTCGCTGTGTGCGTGTGAGTGTGTGTGGTGTAGGCAAAAGGAAAGTGAACCGTGACCAGAGAGAAGGATCCAATGTAGTACTGTCTGGCCAGTCAAAAGACCCCATAACTCTCTAGCGGTAGTATCTAAACGGGTGGCTAGTGCCCTGGCCAATCTACTACCTACAAATATAATTTTTTTATTTCTTTATATTCTTTTACCTGAGTCGAGTCCTTTCAACCACTATTTTCATTGACATGTTCGTAATTATTAAATACAAATAATACATATATTGGTAATGGAAGATAATAGATGGACAAGAAGAATAAGATAATGGTAATTACAGATTGCAAACGAAGATAATGGATTGATGAGCTAGGAAAATTTGCGGGTATAAATAGGCATAGAAAGACCATAAACAGACGGGAGTAGGACATGTCAGATGCCTTTCTCCTGCAGTGGACTAGCAATGGCTGCTGATGATAATGATGATGATGTTGATGATGATGAAATTATGTAACATCAAGTTTTACATCAAACAATCCTAACTAATCTAAGCATGACTACAAACTATGCCATACACACACTAAACCTACATACATTCAATACTATGCAAATTCTACACCATAGATTCCATTTACGGCTTTCAACTGTCAAACACTGATAGACAGAATTACTCGGATGTCGAAATCACACTGCTCTATCTCAATCAGTCTTTCTGTTGTCTGTTGGAGCCCTTGGGCTTATAGCATCTTGCCTTTCCAACTAGGGTTGTAGCTTGACTAATAATAATAATAATAATAATAATAATAATAATAATAATAATAATAATAATAACTAAGTTAATCTCTTTGCTTTTTTTGATCTTTCAAGTATCATTTTTTATTGTCATTGCTATCATCTAAGGCTCTAAGCTACATTATTATTATTATTATTATTATTATTATTATTATTATTATTATTATTATTATTATTATTGTTCTTAAAATATTTTATTTTTCCTTGTTTCCTTTCCTCACTGGGCTATTTTCCCTGTTGGGGCACCTGGGCTTATACTATGCTGCTTTTCCAACTGGGGTTATAGCTTAGCAATTAATAATAATAATAATAATAATAATCATCATCATAATCAAAATTAAAGTTAAAATTAAAATTAAAATTGACAATGATAATGATAATGATAATTAATAATTGATAATGATAATAATTATTAATTAATAAGTAATCATTAATCATTAATAATAATAATAATAATAATAATAATATTAATATTATTATTATTATTATTATTAGCTAAGCTCCAACCTTATTTGGAATAGCGTAATACTATAAACCTAAGGGCTACAACAAGGAAAAATAGCCCAGTGAGGAAGAAAATAAGGAAATAAATAAACTAAATGAAAACTAATGAATAAAGATTATAAAATATCTTAGATCAGCAACAACAATAAAATAGATTATTATTATTATTACTAGCCAAGCTACAACCCTAGTTGGAAAAGCAAGA
>NC_090726.1:200873225-200888225 GCF_036898095.1 Palaemon carinicauda
ATATTAATTTTATGTCCTATATATGTGCTTACTGTATTACAATATTCTGCCTTCTTTTACTGTTCCTGATATGATTCACTAAACAGCATAAGTAATCCGTAAGTCATGAGGTGTTAAGGTATTCCACTCAATGTTAATTCCTACATTTTCACAATCTAAATACTTAAAAGACTTCTAGACACAATGTGAATAATTAATGATAGATGGGGTCTCATCCTCTCTCATCCGGCATTTTCTTATATTCTTTGTGTAAATTTAATATTGCTGTGGTTCCCTGAAATATATCATCAAACTTAATGTTCTAACATGAAATTTATCATGAAATTTCAAAGATAGTAAAAAGAATAATTACTAGAAGAATTAGTTCACGTCACTCGTGGAAACGGGATACTTCAGAATCTCATCCCTGGCAAACAGAAAGACAAGCCGATTCCAGAGACCTGTAGCAGATGCAGTATATCAACTTACAAGTTTTGTAAGGAATCGTGAATCACTCAATCCAGTCCAGCTAGTTTCCAGCATTTTAGATAAATATACAGTAAAAGAACACCTCACACTGATAAATAAAACCTTACACAGATAGACAAGTTTCATATTTAGAAACAAAAGTCAGTGATTAAGATGTAGACAGCGGCTGCTTGCCTATTAAATACTACTCGGAGGGATAACATGAGATTTTGATAGAAATGAAATGTACCCAGTAATGGACATGATAACAATATTGAGTAAAAGAAAGTGGAATATCGTATCAGAATACCAACGGGGTCCCTGAGAGAGAGAGAGAGAGAGAGAGAGAGAGAGAGAGAGAGAGAGAGAGAGACCTTAGCCTGAAAATCTCTCTTATAAATTTTGACTAACTTGTGTAAAGGTTTATAGGTCGCTCATGAGTGCCATAGCAAAAGACAGGAAAACATCTTAGAAACCATCCAACAATCAGCTCCCTCGCCCCTCTTCACCCAAGTTAGACCAGTAACGGCCAGGCAATGGCTGCTGATCATTGATGGGGGCGACCTATAAGACCATCCACCACCAAACCTAACCTACTTCTCTTCCTAGCTTAGAGGGACAGAGATTGTCATCACTAATAGAATCATCAAGTAAATGATAAGTTAAGTGACTGCGACACTCCATAGTCAGGTTACTACCACGAACAAGAACAAGATTCCCTTTTCCTGATAGGGTCACGGGATGTTTTACACCTTATCGGACTGATTTTAGATCTTTAACTAGTGAAGCAAGCTAGTTAACTAATCATCAAAACTAACAATAGCAATTGGGGAAGATTTCCATTTACCTATGCAGTGAATCATTCAAATTCAGAGCACAATTTTAATACCCAAACAGCTTCTAAGAAGAATCAGGATCAAAAGATGGTATAAAGTGAAGCTTTAAAGACGGGTTGAAGATAGTAAAAAGAATAATTACTAGAGATGCTTCACGTGAATCTTGAGGAAACTTAAGAACCAGAAAGAAATAATTTTATCTATATCAAAAGATGGCATAAATTGAAGATAGTCAAATGAATAATCGCTAGAAATGGTTCACGTGAATCTTGAGAAAACTTAAGAACCAGAAAGATATAATTTTATCTATATCAAAAGATGGCATAAATTGAAGATAGTAAAATGAATAATCACTAGAAATGCTTCACGTGAATCTTGAGAAAACTTAAGAACCAGAAAGATATAATTTTATCTATATCAAAAGATGGCATAAATTGAAGATAGTAAAATGAATAATCACTAGAAATGGTTCACGTGAATCTTGAGAAAACTTAAGAACCAGAAAGATATAATTTTATCTATATCAAAAGATGGCATAAATTGAAGATAGTAAAATGAATAATCACTAGAAATGCTTCACGTGAATCTTGAGAAAACTTAAGAACCAGAAAGAAATAATCTTATCTATATGAAAAGATGGCATAAATTGAAGATAGTAAAATGAATAATCGCTAGAAATGCTTCACGTGAATCTTGAGAAAACTTAAGAACCAGAAAGAAATAATCTTATCTATATGAAAAGATGGCATAAATTGAAGATAGTAAAATGAATAATTGCTAGAAATGGTTCACGTGAATCTTGAGAAAACTTAAGAACTAGAAAGAAATCATTTTATCTATATCAAAAGATGGAATAAATTGAAGATAGTAAAATGAATAATTACTAGAGATGCTTCACGTGAATCTTGAGGAAACTTAAGAACCAGAAAGAAATCATTTTATCTATATCAAAAGATGGCATAAATTGAAAATAGTAAAATGAATAATCACTAGAAATGTTTCACGTGAATCTTGAGGAAACCTTATTTTTTCAGGATATCCTCCCTCACCAACTATCTCCCATCCCTGGCAAATGGAAATACCAGCCGATTCCAAAGACCTGAAACAGATGTAGTATATCAACTTACAAGTTTTGTAAGGAATTGTGAATCACTCAATCCAGTCCAGCTAGCTTCCAGCATTTTAGATAAATATTCAGTAAAAGAACACCTCACACTGATAAATAAAACCTTACACAGATAGACAAGTTTCATATTTATAAACAAAAGTCAGTAATTAAGATGTAGACAGCGGCTGCTTGCCTATTAAATACTACTCGGAGGGATAACATGAGATTTTGATAGAAATGAAATGTACCCAGTAATGGAGATGATAGCAATATTGAGTAAAAGAAAGTGGAATATCGCATCAGAATACCAACGGGGTCTCTGTGAGAGAGAGAGAGAGAGAGAGAGAGAGAGAGAGAGAGAGAGAGAGAGAGAGAGAGAGAGAGAGAGAGAGAGAGAGAGACCTTAGCCTGAAAATCTCTCTTATAAACTTTGACTATCATGTGTAAATGTTTCCAAGTCGCTCATGGGTGGCAGAGGAAAAGACAGGAAAATATCTTAGAAACCAGCCAACAATCAGCTCCCTCGCCCCTCTTCACCCAAGTTAGACCAGCAACGGCCAGGCAATGGCTGCTGATCATTGAGGGGGTCGACCTACAAGACCATCCACCACCAAACCTAACCTACTTCTCTTCCTAGCTTACAGTGACAGAGATTGTGATCACTAACAGAATCATCAAGAAAATGATAAGTTAAGTGACTGCGACACTCCATAGTCAGGTTACTACCACGAACAAGAAAAAGAGTCCCTTTTCCTGATAGGGTCATGGGATGTTTTACACCTTATCGGACTGATTTTAGATCTTTAACTAGTGAAGCGAGCTAGTTAACCACTAATCCTCAAAACTAACAATAGCAATTGGGGAAGATTTCGATTTACCTATTCAGTGAATCATTCAAATTCAGAAGAATCAGGATCAAAAGATGGTATAAAGTGAAGCTTTAAAGACGGGTTGAAGATAGTAAAATGAATAATTACTAGAAATGGTTCACGTGAATCTTGAGAAAACTTGAGAACCAGAAAGAAATAATTTTATCTACATCAAAAGATGGCATAAATTGAAGATAGTCAAATGAATAATCACTAGAGATGGTTCACGTGAATCTTGAGAAAACTTAAGAACCAGAAAGAAATAATTTTATCTACATCAAAAGATGGCATAAATTGAAGATAGTCAAATGAATAATCACTAGAGATGCTTCACGTGAATCTTGAGAAAACTTAAGGACCAGAAAGAAATAATTTTATCTACATCAAAAGATGGCATAAATTGAAGATAGTCAAATGAATAATCACTAGAGATGCTTCACGTGAATCTTGAGGAAACCTTATTTTTCAGGATATCCACCCTCACCAACTATCTTCCATCCTTGGCCAATGGAAATACCAGCTGATTCCAAAGACCTGAAACAGATGTAGTATATCAACTTACAAGTTTTGTAAGGAATTGTGAATCAATCGATCCAGTCCAGCTAGCTTCCAGCATTTTAGATAAATATACAGTAAAAGAACACCTCACACTGATAAATAAAACCTTACACAGATAAACAAGTTTCATATTTAGAAACAAAAGTTAGTAATTCAGATGTAGACAGCAGCTGCTTGCCTATTAATCACTACTCGGAGGGATAACATGAGATTTTGATAGAAATGAAATGTACCCAGTAATGGAGATGATAACAATATTGAGAAAAAGAAAGTTGAATATCGTATCAGAATACCAGAGAGAGAGAGAGAGAGAGAGAGAGAGAGAGAGAGAGAGAGAGAGAGAGAGAGAGAGAGGCCTTAACTTGAAAATATCTCTTATAAACTTTGACTAACTTGCGTAAAGGTTTATAGGTAAAGACAGGCCAATGTATTAGATGCCAACCAACGATCAGCCCTCTTCACCCAAGTTAGAGCAGGAACGGCCAGGCAATGGCTGCTGATCACCAATGAGGTCGATCTTTTTTGCAGGAACATTGAGAAGTCAAGCAACTGCGACTCACAGCAGTCATTTTACTACCAAGAACAAAGATACTGAGATTTTCTTTTCCTGATTGTTTTCCACCTTTTCCTGAGAGGGCCACAGGATGTTTTCCACTTCATTGGATTATATTTAGGTCTTTGACTAGTGAAGCCAGTTAGTTAACCGCTGAGGTACAGGGATATATACATACAAGGACTTTTCTTGATTATATAAATGTTGGTTCAGGAACTTTCTGCAATGCATATGGGCAGGAACTATTCGCAATGCATATATGCAGGAACTTTTCGCAATGCATATATGAAGGAACTTTCTGCAATGCATATATGCAGGAACTTTCCACAATGCATATATGCAGGAACTTTCCGCAATGCATATGGGCAGGAACTATTCGCAATGCATATATGCAGGAACTTTTCGCAATGCATATATGAAGGAACTTTCTGCAATGCATATATGCAGGAATTTTCCACAATGCATATATGCATGAACTTTTCGCAATGCATATGGGCAGGAACTATTCGCAATGCATATATGCAGGAATTTTCCACAATGCATATATGCATGAACTTTTCCCAATGCATATGGGCAGGAACTATTCGCAATGCATATATGCAGGAACTTTTCGCAATGCATATATGCAGGAACTTTCTGCAATGCATGCATGCATGAACTTTTCGCAATGCATATATGCAGGAACTTTCCGCAATGCATATATGCAGAAACTTTTCGCAATGTATGTATGCATGAACTTTTCGCAATGCATATATGCAGGAACTTTCCGCAATGCATATATGCAGAAACTTTTTGCAATGTATGTATGCATGAACTTTTCGCAATGCATATGGGCAGGAACTATTCGCAATGCATATATGCAGGAATTTTCCACAATGCATATATGCAGGAACTTTTCGCAATGCATATGGGCAGGAACTATTCGCAATGCATATATGCAGGAACTTTTCGCAATGCATATATGCAGGAACTTTCCATAATGCATGTATGCATGAACTTTCTGCAATGCATGTATGCATGAACTTTTCGCAATGCATATATGCAGGAACTTTCCGCAATGCACATATGCAGGAACTTTTCGCAATGTATGTATGCATGAACTTTTCGCAATGCATATGGGCAGGAACTATTCGCAATGCATATATACAGGAACTTTCCACAATGCATATATGCAGGAACTTTCCGCAATGCAAATATGCAGGAACTTTTTGCAATGCATGTATGCATGAACTTTTCGCAATGCATATATGCAGGAACTATTCGCAATGCATATATGCAGGAACTTTTTGCAATGCATGTATGCATGAACTTTTCGCAATGCATATGGGCAGGAACTATTCGCAATGCACATATGCAGGAATTTTCCGCAATGCATATATGCAGGAACTTTCCGCAATACATATATGCAAGAACTTTTCGCAATGCATATATGCAGGAACTTTCCACAATGCATAAATGCAGGAACTTTTCGCAATGCACATATGCAGGAACTTTCTGCAATGCATATATGCAGGAACTATTCGTAATGCATAAATGCAGGAACTTTTCGCAATGCACATATGCAGGAACTTTCTGCAATGCATATATGCAGGAACTATTCATAATGCATATATGCAGGAACTTTCCGCAATGCATATTTGCAGGAACTTTTTGCAATGCATATATGCAGGAACTTTCTGTAATGCATATATGCAGGAACTTTTTGCAATGCTTATATGCAAGAACTTTCCCCAATGCATATATGCAGGAACTTTTCGCAATGCATATATGCAAAGACTTTCCGCAATGCATATATGCAGGAACATTCCGCAATGCATATATGGAGAAACTTTTCGCAATGTATGTATGCATGAACTTTTCGCAATGCATATATGCAGGAATTTTCCACAATGCATATATGCATGAACTTTTCGCAATGCATATGGGCAGGAACTTTTCACAATGCATATATGCAGGAACTTTCCATAATGCAAGTATGCATGAACTTTCTGCAATGCATGTATGCATGAACTTTTCGCAATGCATATATGCAGGAACTTTCCGCAATGCACATATGCAGGAACTTTTCGCAATGTATGTATGCATGAACTTTTCCCAATGCATATATGCAGGAACTATTCGCAATGCATATATGCAGGAACTTTTTGCAATGCATGTATGCATGAACTTTTCGCAATGCATATGGGCAGGAACTATTCGCAATGCACATATGCAGGAACTTTCCGCAATGCATATATGCAGGAACTTTCCGCAATACATATATGCAAGAACTTTTCGCAATGCATATATGCAGGAACTTTCCACAATGCATAAATGCCGGAACTTTTCGCAATGCACATATGCAGGAACTTTCTGCAATGCATATATGCAGGAACTATTCGTAATGCATAAATGCAGGAACTTTTCGCAATGCACATATGCAGGAACTTTCTGCAATGCATATATGCAGGAACTATTCATAATGCATATATGCAGGAACTTTCCGCAATGCATATATGCAGGAACTTTTTGCAATGCATATATGCAGGAACTTTCTGTAATGCATATATGCAGGAACTTTTTGCAATGCTTATATGCAAGAACTTTCCCCAATGCATATATGCAGGAACTTTTCGCAATGCATATATGCAAAGACTTTCCGCAATGCATATATGCAGGAAATTTCCGCAATGCAGATACGCAGGAACCTTTTGCAATGCATGTATGCAGGAACTTTCCGCAATGCAGATATGCAGGAACTTTCCGCAATACATATATGCAAGAACTTTTCGCAATGCATATATGCAGGAACTTTCGGCAATGCATATATGCGAAACTTTTCGCAATGCACATATGCAGGAACTTTCCACAATGCATAAATGCAGGAATTTTCCGCAATGCACATATGCAGGAACTTTCTGCAATGCATATATGCAGGAACTTTCTGCAATGCATATATGCAGGAACTTTTTGCAATGCTTATATGCAAGAACTTTCACCAATGCATATAGGCAGGAACTTTCCGCAATGCATATATGCACGGACTTTCCGCAATGCATATATTCACGGACTTTCCGCAATGCATATATGCACGGACTTTCCGCAATGCATATATGCACGGACTTTCCGCAATGCATATATGCAGGAACTTTTTGCAATGCATATATGCAGGAACTTTCTGCAATGCATATATGCAGGAACTTTCCACAATGCATATATGCAGGAACTTTCTGCAATGCATATATGCAGGAACTATTCATAATGCATATATGCAGGAACTTTCCGCAATGCATATATGCAGGAACTTTTTGCAATGCATATATGCAGGAACTTTCTGTAATGCATATATGCAGGAACTTTTTGCAATGCTTATATGCAAGAACTTTCCCCAATGCATATATGCAGGAACTTTCCCCAATGCATATATGCAGGAACTTTTCGCAATGCATATATGCAAAGACTTTCCGCAATGCATATATGCAGGAACTTTCCGCAATGCAGATACGCAGGAAGCTTTTGCAATGCATGTATGCAGGAACTTTCCGCAATGTAGATATGCAGGAACTTTCCGCAATACATATATGCAAGAACTTTTCGCAATGCATATATGCAGGAACTTTCGGCAATGCATATATGCGAAACTTTTCGCAATGCACATATGCAGGAACTTTCCACAATGCATAAATGCAGGAACTTTCTGCAATGCATATATGCAGGAACTTTCTGCAATGCATATATGCAGGAACTTTTTGCAATGCTTATATGCAAGAACTTTCACCAATGCATATAGGCAGGAACTTTCCGCAATGCATATATGCATGGACTTTCCGCAATGCATATATGCACGGACTTTCCGCAATGCATATATTCACGGACTTTCCGCAATGCATATATGCACGGACTTTCCGCAATGCATATATGCAGGAACTTTTTGCAATGCATATATGCAGGAACTTTCTGCAATGCATATATGCAGGAACTTTCCCCAATGCATATATGCAGGAACTTTCCGCAATGCATATATGCAGGAACTTTCCGCAATGCATATGTGCAGGAACTTTCCGCAATGCATATATGCAGGAACTTTTCGCAATGCATATATGCAGGAACTTTTCGCAATGCATATATGCATAGACTTTCCGCAATGCATAAATGCAGGAACTTTCCACAATGCAGATATGCAGGAACCTTTTGCAATGCATGTATGCAGGAACATTTTATCTGTGCATATATTCGAGGATTGTTTTGCGATGTATACATAATGGACAGTTTTAATATTCAAAATATAAGGACGTTCACGTCATACAAACACAATGGATGTTTTTCAATGTTTACTTGTTCATACAATGAATCTTCCACAATTTCGCGATGTATGCACGATATATCCATGTCATTATATGTTATATATTATATAGAAATTATTTATTTTAATGTTACTGTTCTTAAAATATTTCCTTTTTCCATGTTTCTTTTCCACACTGGGCTATTTTCCCTGTTGGAGCCCCTGGGCTTATAGCATCCTGCTTTTCCAACTAGGGTTAAAGCTTAGCAAATAATACTAGTGTTGCGATAATAATAATAATAATAACAATAATAATTATAATAACAATAATAATAATAATAATAATAATAATAATAATAATAATACAGTTAGCCTTATCAGGTTAACAAGAATCCCTCATGAGTGTCTACTCATCTACTTTTAATAGTTAATAAATACAAACACCATGAAAGGTCTTATTAACTAAACATAAATCACATGACTGACCGAACCCTATTTACAATCAATGATTGGAGGACTAACAACAGCTAGGACCTTCGTCACAGAGGGATTAGTGAGCACAAAGGTATCACTTAAATCTACTGAAGGTAATCTAAATGGCTTGATACCGGAGAACATTTGACTAAAAATAACAAACATTTATGGTGGTTTGTGTTGGTTTAAGATACCATGCCAATCGTGGAACGATACCCTTGCTGTGACTAAGTGCCTGATCTCACAGGACGATGATGCAATAGGTGGAAAAAGTGGTAAAAAAAGTGGTGAAAAAAAGTGCCTGGTCTCACAGGACATGATGCAATAGGTGGAAAAAGTGGTAAAAAAAAGTGGTGAAAAAAAAGTGCCTGGTCTCACAGGACATGATGCAATAGGTGGAAAAAGTGGTAAATAAAAGTGGTGAAAAAAAAGTGCCTGGTCTCACAGGACATGATGCAATAGGTGGAAAAAGTGGTAAATAAAAGTGGTGAAAAAAAAGTGCCTGGTCTCACAGGACATGATGCAATAGGTGGAAAAAGTGGTAAAAAAAAAGTGGTGAAAAAAAAGTGCCTGGTCTCACAGGACATGATGCAATAGGTGGAAAAAGTGGTAAAAAAAGTGGAGAAAAAAAGTGCCTGGTCTCACAGGACATGATGCAATAGGTGGAAAAAGTGGTAAAAAAAAGTGGTGAAAAAAAAGTGCCTGGTCTCACAGGACATGATGCAATAGGTGGAAAAAGTGGTAAAAAAAGTGGTGAAAAAAAGTGCCTGGTCTCACAGGACATGATGCAATAGGTGGAAAAAGTGGTAAAAAAAAGTGGTGAAAAAAAAGTGCCTGGTCTCACAGGACATGATGCAATAGGTGGAAAAAGTGGTAAAAAAAGTGGTGAAAAAAAAGTGCCTGGTCTCACAGGACATGATGCAATAGGTGGAAAAAGTGGTAAAAAAAGTGGTGAAAAAAAAGTGCCTGGTCTCACAGGACATGATGCAATAGGTGGAAAAAGTGGTAAAAAAAGTGGTGAAAAAAAAGTGCCTGGTCTCACAGGACATGATGCAATAGGTGGAAAAAGTGGTAAAAAAAGTGGTGAAAAAAAAGTGCCTGGTCTCACAGGACATGATGCAATAGGTGGAAAAAGTGGTAAAAAAAGTGGTGAAAAAAAGTGCCTGGTCTCACAGGACATGATGCAATAGGTGGAAAAAGTGGTAAAAAAAGTGGTGAAAAAAAAGTGCCTGGTCTCACAGGACATGATGCAATAGGTGGAAAAAGTGGTAAAAAAAGTGGTGAAAAAAAAGTGCCTGGTCTCACAGGACATGATGCAATAGGTGGAAAAAGTGGTAAAAAAAGTGGTGAAAAAAAAGTGCCTGGTCTCACAGGACATGATGCAATAGGTGGAAAAAGTGGTGAAAAAAAAGTGCCTGGTCTCACAGGACATGATGCAATAGGTGGAAAAAGTGGTAAAAAAAGTGGTGAAAAAAGTGCTATAGATGGATAGAACTTGCTAACTTTGGATCAGTCCAGTTTAGAGTAATTTTTAAAATATTTTATTTTAATGGTTCATTATTTCTTGTATAGTTTATTTCATTGTTTCCTTTACTAACTGGGCTATTTTTCCCCGTTGGAGCCATTGGGCTTATAGCATCTTGCTTTTCCAACTAGGGTTGTATCTTAGCTAATAATAATAATAATAATAATAATAATAATAATAATGATAACATTAAAAATAATAATAATAACAATAATAATACAACTACTTTTAATAGACACGACCACACCATTGAGGAACAAACCATTATCATTATCATTATTATGACTATGACTATGACTATGATTATTATTATTATTATTATTATTACTACTAGCTAAGCTACAACCCTGGTTGGAGAAGCAGGATGCCATATGCCTCAGGGTTCCAACAGGGAAAAATAGCCTAGTGAGGAAAGGAAATAAGGAAATAAATAAACTATATAAAAATAAACAATTAAAATAAAATATTCTAAGAACAGTAACAACATTAAAAGCTCTTTTTCATATAAAGTTTAAAAAGAGCCTTATGGGACAAAGAATCTGATACTTGACACTACCATCTGGGTAGAGAAAGGAACCCCCCACCCCATCCCGCCCCCCCCAAAAAAAAAAAAAAATTCAAGTTTTGTGCTGGAAGAAACGGATTTTGAAATCGAAATGACGCCCTGTGTTGTAATAATTTGGATAATAAAGTAAAAGCAAAATATAGTCAGAAGATTGTTGTTCTTAAGTTTAATTAAATTTCTGCAACATTCATTGAAGAGTAGAGTTCATGACCCATTCTAAATGTAGGCCTACATTTAGAATAGCAGTCACTTTATTATTATTATTATTATTATTATTATTATTATTATTATTACTAGCCAAGCTACAACCCTAGTTGGAAAAGCAAGATGCTATAAGCCCATGGGCTCCAATGGGGAAAAATAGCCTAGTGAGGAAAGGAAATAAGGAAATAAATAAATGATGAGAACAAGTTAACAATAAATTATTCTAAAACAGTAAAAACGTCAAAAACAGATATGTCATATATAACCTATAAAAAGACTCATGTCAGCCTGGTCAACATAAAAACATTTGCTCCAACTTTGAACTAACGTTTGCTATATCATATCACTGTTGTATGGCAAAGTGGCTTCCGTCAGTGTTGATACTTCGAATTGGGACAGTTTAATATATCAAAATGCAAATTTTGATGTATTAAAAACTAATATGACGATTACCAAATTTTATCATCATTCCAATATGAATGAGGTATGTTATGTGTTAATATGATCAAAATGTCTTTGCATGAGGGGCATCATTGATTTTAGATTTCTTTATACCATTATTTTTATTTTCATTATTATTACTAGCTAAGCTACTACCCTAGTTGGAGAGGCAAGATGCTACAGTAAAAGCCAAAAGGTCCCAACAGGGAAGATAGCCCAGTGAGGAAAGGAAATAAGAAAACAGTATATTGTACCTGAGTGTACCCTCAAGCAAGAGAAATACAGTAATCGTCTACCAGTTAAAATTTAGGCTTCAAATTTCAAAAACTGGAATCAGGATAATCGGGAATCTAATAGCACACAGAGATATCAATTCTGGCTAAATAATCCTAGTTCTTATTACTTTAAAGCCAATGGACTCAAATAACGCATAAGTATCTATTACTGTTAGAATCAGGAAATCACCCGAAACGTCTTTAGACAGTTCAAGGTGTCAGGCTTCAGTTCCAATTTCATCTGAAGAGATACTCTTAAAAACAGCAGCTGCGCAAGCCTTGGCTCAAAAACAGCAGCCGGGCAAGCCTTGGCTCAAAAACAGCAGCCGGGCAAGCCTTGGCTCAAGAACAGTAACCGGGCAAACCTTCACTCAAGAACAGCCGCTGGGCAAGCCTTGGCTCAAGAACAGCAGCTGGGCAAGCCTTGGCTCAAGAACAGCCGCCGAGCGAGCCTTGGCTCAAGAACAGCAACCGGGCAAGCCTTGGCTTAAGAACAGCAGCCGGGCAAGCCTTGGCTCAAGAACAGCAGCCAGGCAAGCCTTGGCTCAAGAACGGGCAGCCAGGCAAGACTTGGCTTAAGAACAGCAGCCGGGCAAACCTTGGCTCAAGAACAGCCGCCGGGCAAGCCTTGGCTAAAGAACAGCAACTGGGCAAGGCTTGGCTCAAGAACAGCAGCCGGGCAAACCTTGGCTCTAAAACAGCAGCCAGGCAAGCCTTGGCTCAAGAACAGCAGCTGGGCAAGCCTTGGCTCAAGAACAGCAACTGGGCAAGCCTTGGCTTAAGAACAGCAGCCAGGCAAGCCTTGGCTTAAATATAGCTGCCGGGCAAGCCTTGGCTCAAGAACAACCGCTGGGCAAGCCTTGGCTCAAGAGCAGCAGCCGGGCAAGCCTTGGCTTAAGAACAGCCGCTGGCCAAGCCTTGGCTCAAGAACAGCAGCCGGGCAAGCCTTGGCTCAAGAACAGCAGCCGGGCAAGCCTTGGCTCAAGAACGGGCAGCCGGGCAAGCCTTGACTCACATCCAGAGCAGTAACTTTTCAATAAACATCTCAACTAACAGGCTGAGGTGTTAACTCGACAGGACAAAAGTGAAGCTATCTGCTATCTATGCAAATGCAAGGCCGACACGTTTCCACTGTACTAGCCAGGAGATTCTTGAACTATCTGTACAAGGCTTACACGTTGCTACATTACTAGCCAGGAGATTCTTGAACTATCTGGACAAGGCTGACACGTTGCCACTGTACTAGCCAGGTGATTCTTGAACTATCTGGACAAGGCTGACACATTGCCACTGTACTAGCCAGGAGATTCTTGAACTATCTGTACAAGGCTTACACGTTGCCACATTACTAGCCAGGAGATTCTTGAACTATCTGGACAAGGTTGACACGTTGCCACATTACTAGCCAGGAGATTCTTGAACTATCTGTACAAGGCTTACACGTTGCCACATTACTAGCCAGGAGATTCTTGAACTATCTGGACAAGGTTGACACGTTGCCACATTACTAGCCAGGAGATTCTTGAACTATCTGGACAAGGTTGACACGTTGCCACATTACTAGCCAGGAGATTCTTGAACTATCTGTACAAGGCTTACACGTTGCCACATTACTAGCCAGGAGATTCTTGAACTATCTGGACAAGGTTGACACGTTGCCACATTACTAGCCAGGAGATTCTTGAACTATCTGTACAAGGCTTACACGTTGCCACATTACTAGCCAGGAGATTCTTGAACTATCTGGACAAGGTTGACACGTTGCCACATTACTAGCCAGGAGATTCTTGAACTATCTGGACAAGGTTGACACGTTGCCACATTACTAGCCAGGAGATTCTTGAACTATCTGTACAAGGCTTACACGTTGCCACATTACTAGCCAGGAGATTCTTGAACTATCTGGACAAGGTTGACACGTTGCCACTGTACTAGCCAGGAGATTCTTGAACTATCTGGACAAGGCTGACACATTGCCACTATACTAGCCAGGAGATTCTTGATCTTTCTGGACAAGGCTGACACATTGCCACTGTACTAGCCAGGATATTCTTGAACTTTCTGGACAAGGCTGACATGTTGCCACTGTACTAGCCAGGTGATTCTTGAACTATCTGGACAAGGCTGACACATTGCCACTGTACTAGCCAGGAGATTCTTGAACTATCTGGACAAGGCTGACACGTTGCCACTGTACTAGCCAGGTGATTCTTGAACTATCTGGACAAGGCTGACACATTGCCACTGTACTAGCCAGGAGATTCTTGAACTATCTGGACAAGGCTGACACGTTGCCACTGTACTAGCCAGGTGATTCTTGAACTATCTGGACAAGGCTGACACATTGCCACTGTACTAGCCAGGTGATTCTTGAACTATCTGGACAAGGCTGACACATTGCCACTGTACTAGCCAGGAGATTCTTGAACTATCTGGACAAGGCTGACACGTTGCCACTGTACTAGCCAGGTGATTCTTGAACTATCTGGACAAGGCTGACACATTGCCACTGTACTAGCCAGGAGATTCTTGAACTATCTGTACAAGGCTTACACGTTGCCACATTACTAGCCAGGAGATTCTTGAACTATCTGGACAAGGTTGACACGTTGCCACTGTACTAGCCAGGTGATTCTTGAACTATCTGGACAAGGCTGACACATTGCCACTATACTAGCCAGGAGATTCTTGATCTTTCTGGACAAGGCTGACACATTGCCACTGTACTAGCCAGGATATTCTTGAACTTTCTGGACAAGGCTGACACATTGCCACTGTACTAGCCAGGAGATTCTTGAACTATCTGGACAAGGCTGACACATTGGCACTGTACTAGCCAAGAGATTCTTGAACTTTCCGGACAAGACTGACACATTGCCACTAT